>NW_007728504.1:170275-192032 GCF_000696425.1 Galeopterus variegatus
CGCCTGGGCCACAGCTATGAATATGGACTGTCTAAGAGCATAGGCTTTGCAGGCAGATGACTAGACTCTGAGCTTCGACTCTCCCCCTCATGAGCTGAATGTTACCTTAATCTTAACTGGGTGCAGGTAACAGAAACCTGTTCAAACTGGCTGAAGCACAAAGAGGGAAGCTATTTGACAGGCAGGAATCTGGGCAGTGTGGGAATCCAAGGAATCAAATCCAAGATTTGGATGGCTTCTTCCCTGGGGTGGGGACATGGCTCCCAGCACAAATCTCATATCCTCACAGTTTCACCATTCCAGAAGAATGGGCTTCTCTCTCCCAGCCCAAGTTACAAAAAAAAAAAAAAGAGAGAGAGAAAGAATCAAAGATGGACTCTAAAGTCCAAAGGTGCCAAAGATGGCACCTTTTGCACTAATCACTGTGACTATCAGGATAAACTTCTAAGATTGGTCAGAGGTAACAGAGTCCTGGCAAGGACTAAATTGCACCCCAAAATGGTTTAACTGAATTCAACAAAGGGATCACCTGTAGAGATATAATCAGGATTGAGGAAACCAGTAAGAGATGGTGGAGTGTCTAGAGATTTGCACCAGTGGGTAGCTATCACACCTCCTAGATCTGAAGGAGGAGGAAGAAACATTGTTACCAGAGCTCAACCAGAGCTGTAACCATGGAGAAACATGGCCACTGGCAGGACTGCAGTGAGGTGGGCTGGGAAACTGGGAGCTAAAACCCCAACCTTTCTCTCCTCTAGCTCTCTGATCTTTTGCTGAGAACGCTTATCCCAATGGCCAAACTTGACCAGAAGCCAGGGGGCAAGGGAGCCGTGGAGGTTGCAGTCTGATGGGTAGAGCTCCCTGAGGCACAGAAGGTCAGAGACTAGATCTGAGGGTCAGCAAAGAGAGACACCAGTACACACATGATGCGGGGGTGGGGTGGTGGGTGTGGATTATGATTGGTACCTCTTAGCAGAAGCACATGTTGGAGTGGGGTGTAGTAATTTTCCAAAATGTGTTGTGTGTTTGGCAGGAGAAAGGGTTCCTGTTATCATGCAAAGTTGGGCTAAAAGATGCTAGGCCAACAAAGCAATAATCTTGAGTAAAATAAACAGGTGCGATCATGCCTACCTCACAGAAATTGATAAAAAAAATGTGTATGAAAGCACTTTGCAAACCATAAGGCTCTGTTCACACATTAAATGTTGTTATTGTTGCTAGACGAAGAATGCCTGACAGTTTAGGATCTGGTTGAAATTTATGGCCAACTTGGGGTTATCAGGACCCTTAATGACTAAGTCATTATAAGCTGAGGCTAAGCTGATATAAAGGGGGGCAATATGAGTCCACTTCCTGATCCTGATGAACTGCAGAGCCTTTGCAAAGAGAAACCCCAATTGCCTGGCCTGCTTTTCCCCAAGGAAAAGGCAGGGAAACTGGGACAGAGTTGCTATGAATTGAGATTTGAAGATTAATCCTAATTTTGTTGATTCTTGGTGTGAGGAGCTCTTTGGAGAAACAAGGGGGAACCTGGGCACCTGGGTTGTATGGGAAGGGTGGGAAATTTGACTTTAGTATATCTTCTCCCCCCTCTAAGCCTCCTCTTTTTCTACCATGAGTGTCCTAATGCAGTCTCAAACTTCTGGTCAAAATATACTTCAGAGAAGGATCTAGGATCAATTTCTTACAGGCACTGTGAAAAAGCAGTTTGTCCTTGTGTTGTTTATATTTTATTTTTAATGTTAGAGAGCCTTTTTCTTTTTTTTCTTTTTTTCTTTTTTGTCTTTTTCCGTGTCCGGCAACGGATCGCAACCCTCAGTGTCGCCCCCGTACTGGACCGGGGACCGGCAACGGGATCGCAACCCTTGGTGTTGCTCCCGCGCCTCGCTCAGCCAGTGAGCGGGAACCGGTCTGTATGTGGGATCTGAACCCTCGGCGGGAGCGCCGCCGCGCTTCCCAAGCGGCGCACTATAGCAGTGCACCACCGGGCCGGCCCAGAGAGCCTTTTTCTACTACTAAATTTCTTGCCTCAGGAAAAAGATAAGGAAGGTATTGTCAAGGTAAAGCTCTTCCCTGTTTCAGGGGTGGCAGATAATAAGGTTGGGGTGAGGACGTGAGTCTTAGAGATGAGCAGGAAGCAGTGCTGTTGGTCTCTATATGGCTCTGTGACCCAATTTCAGCAGGAAACCTCGAGGACAACACCATGTGGAAAGTGAACAGAGTAGTCACGAGGAAGCAATGTCACAAATAGACAATTCATTGTTGTCACTGCTGGAGCCCTTCTATGATATGAATTTCTGTAGCACCTTTGAGGGCACAACCATGACATGATCTATTACATATGTTTGTGTCTGATGACAGTCATCAAAGTGCCAGCCTGAGTACACAAAGCAATTCAGAGCCAAAGCTGAGCCGAGATGGCTGTGTTATTTATCTGCACTAAATACAGAATTGAGAATAAGGGGTGCAGAGTTCTAACCTCCAATCTCTTGCTGAATTACTTATCAGGAACTGTCACACATTTAGTGTCTCAGTTTTTCTTGACACATAAAGGTATTTCAAAGGTTAATAGTAAACAATCCCAACACACCTTGCAAATTCTCAGAGCTATATGGCTTTTTTCCTCCGCAGAGGAAACTCAACTCCACATTCTTTACTACCTAGCACACTGCCCTGGAGGAAGTACCCAATTAATAGATCTGTTGTTGGTAAACCTGAGTTCTGGGTCATACTTGGTTTTAGAAGTTTCCTGCAATGAAGAAAATTAATTGGGAAACCCAGTTGCCAAGTTCTAGTATTGTATGCTCAGTACATAAGACACTTCTATTTTTTTAAATTTTTTATTTTATTTTATCAATATACAATGTAGTTGATTTTCATGTCCCTTTACTGATTCTTCTTTCCCCACCTCTCTCCCGCCTACTACCCATCAACATCATATCTGTTCACTTGTCTTAACAAGTTCAAGGAATTGTTGTGATTGTTGAGACACTTCTTTTAACTTCAGCTTCTTCTTTCTAGAGCCCCCACTGGTCAGAGTAAAACGCAAAGAAACTTTTCCAGGGATTACAACTCTCTTCTGTAGAGCTTGTGGCTTTTACCCCCCAGAAATTTCCATGATCTGGATGAAAAATGGGGAAGAAATTGCCCAAGAAATGGATTATGGAGACATTGTTCCCAGTGGGGATGGAACCTACCAGACTTGGGTGTCTGTTGAGCTGGATCCTCAGAGCAGCGACCTTTACTCCTGTCATGTGGACCACTGTGGCATCCACATGGTTCTTCAGGTCCCCCAGGGTAAGGAAGAGCTCGTGGCTGTCTGGGGAGTGAGACTGAGGAAAGGGGGTGAGCAGGAAGTCATGCCGCATGCCAGGGAGGGGAGGATAACCCAGTGTGCTTTAGAATGGTCTTTTAAATCTGGTTCTCACACTTTTTGGCCCCAGGGCTTCTTTATACTCTTAAAAATTACTGAGGACCCCAAAGGGATTTTGCTTATGTGGGTTGTTATCTATTGCTATTTACTATGTTACAAATTAAAAATAGAAAAATTAAACACAAGAAAACACAAGCACATATTCCATTAGCCATCAGATTGATAAATGAGAAGCAACAGTAAGAAGAAGTGTTGGGTTTCCTGATGATCACATGGACAAAGTCCCAGAAAGTTAACATAGAAGGGAAGTGGGACTTGTGGATTTTTCCTCGTTTGCTTGCTTTCAGAAACAGAAACTATCCCTCTGGTGATGAAAGCTGTCTCTGGGTCCATCATCCTTGCCATTGTCCTGGCTGGAGTTGGCATTCTGGCCTGGAGGAGACGGTCTTGAGGTGAGAGGCATGTGGGAAGATTCTAGGTGCTGCACACCATCTCTCTTCTGTGGCTCCTGAGAATTTAATTTTCTGCACCTTCCACTCTGAGCTCCATTTAGAATTGGGTTGGCCTTCACGTTGGGATCACCTTGGGCAACTCTCTCACCACATAGGGAACACACACCATGGATAATTCTTGCAAGGACAGTGGTCTGTTTTCATAGGTGATGCCTGACATCAACAAAGTAGTATAGCTTCTGTCTGGGTGAACTGTCCCCCTAGAAGCTGGGTCAGAGAAAATACAGTAATCTTGATTTGTCTTATTCCAAACTATATCCTTACTATTAATTACTATTGACTTCTGAGGGAGTATCGCTCTTTGTTTCAAGACTTTAGTCGGTTTTCCCATTTTGACAACCATTTTTTCATCCCAATCATATGAAAGTTATTTTCCTTCTAAATTTATTTTTCAAAACATGAAATGTTCAAGAGTAGATACCTCTGAAAAATGGGACTTGGGGTAAGGAAAAGGAGGAGGAGAAATAGGAGATATATAGGTTCTTATTACTGTGGGGAAAAAAATAAATTCATTCAATAAATATGTATTAAATACCTATTCTGTTCCAGGCACTGTCCTGGTTGCTGGGATATAGCAAAGAACACGAGAGACATGATCCCTGTTGTCATCGAGTTTACAGTCCAGTCTAATAGTGTTATTTCCTGCCTCTAGCTTCACTGGTTGCTTGAGGTGATCACGTCATAATAGTGATGAGACCTGGATCATGGCTTTGAACCCAGTAGGATCAGGATCTTGGCTTTGCTTCACAGATGCAGACCCCAGCCCAAATCAGGTGATACTGTACAAAAGCATGTTATTATATCAAAGAAAGCCAACCCCTTTAGTAGAAAATCATCTCAGAGAGTTAGTGGGTCATTAATGTTTTCTTTATAAATAAAATACATCACTAATCCCAATTCAATTAGTGATAGTGGCTGAAGCAAAAATATTTATTTTTCACAATGGCACACCTTTCTCAAGAATGATACAGACTGTGAATTCCAGCTTTTTTATCTTGTGGAATTTGTGAATTTGAGTCAAAATTTGCCAAGTACTGAAAGAATCTTGACAAAGCAGGCTAAAACTGTCAACGTCTGCTTCTCAGATTTTGCTGAACTTTGCATACTTTATTTCTGAGCTGTGAGGAAATATACATGTATCTGACTAAAAACCTCTTTTCCTTTCAGACAAAAATGGAGTCATCTACCTTCCTACACCAGATAAATGATGTAGCTATCTCTTTTCAAGTTCTCTTTCCTAGGAACCATGGTCTCCTCTGTCCCCCATGGACTCAAGTCCAGTCCTTAAATCTCTTGACCACATCTACCATACATGTGGGTATTATAGGATTGTGCATTTATGGCAGAAAGATAGGAGCCACAAAAAAATTTTTTTTTCTTTATCTCCAAAAAGACTTTCAGCTTTTAGCCTCTTTTGATGGATTCCTTTATCACATCTGGCTTTATATACAGCTCGTCTCCTGATACAACACTTCCTTACAATCCATTTGTCAATGATGATTCATGAGTAGAGTAGAGAATCTCAGAGCTGGAAGGAACCTTCTCATCCGTGACAAGAACTGTTTTCCACAATGCTTTTGACTTGAGCTTCCACTTGACTCCATCCTCCACTTGAGCACCACGTGAAGGGCACCCCAATACATCATCAAATGGCCTTTCTCATTCATCTTCTTTCATGAGAATGTTTATCATGTGAGAGCTTCCAATATTGTGGGCATCATGACTGTGACCCTACAGGTGGGATGGGATCGGACCATCCCATGAGAACAGCCATCAAGTTTCTACAATGGCCTGTAAATGACTTAATCATTTTACACATTTCCTGGCATGGGAGAAAGCAAAAGTGCCCTTTTCTTCACGGCAACTCTGCCTGGTAGCTTGGAATCTTGCAAATATGCCTAGTTGAATCTATGGAGGTGATCTCACCATTTCTGTCTTTTATGAGAAATCAAGAACAATAATTATTAGACATATTTTCACCTCTGGTAGAACTACAGAGACCTGGACCCAACTGAAATATTTTAGTGTAAAAATGATAGTATGTTTATGTCTCAGAAGAGGGTTCAATTCTAATTTCTGTCATTCCTATAGTGGCTTATATAGCTGCGCCTGACTCACTTTCATACATATGCTTAGTCTTCATACACATGCACTGGGAACAAATAAAAGCCCCCTTGTGAATTAACATCCCCTTGATCCACCTAACTCTCCCCAAGCCCCCAAAACATCCTCACCTTATTTACCACTTTTCTTGCTGTGTGTAGCAGCTTGTCCTGGGGATGACTGTCAGTCACACATTCATCTGTTCCACTTCTCTGACCCTGTGTGACTGACTGCACACCTCAGCCTTGGTACTTCCCTGATGGGCCCCAACTTTCACAATTGGCTTTGGACAGGCACCTCAGGCTTGACCTCTGCTTTCCCTTGACCTTGACTGTGACATCTGCCTTCTGGTTTTAATCATCACAGCCATAGATAAAGATACGGTGTGTGCCAGGCTTCTAAGAACCCATCTGCCAGCCTTACTCCTTGGTCCACTCTCCCCACCTAATTCCATGGATTAAGCTCCCACTGTATGTCTCTCTTTTCCAGTGCCTGTTGAGTTGCATAGGAGCACAGTTGTGTTTATTTTGTTTTTAGGGTTGCCATGGGCAAATTCCATACCATCTTTTAAGCAGCATTGCACTGTGAAGAGAATGATGTATGCAAGTTTATTTCTGGAATGGTTTCTTCATATAATCAGAATAGTTGGTATGTAATATATTTTGGGATGGGCACTTAAGGTGATGTATCTATGTAAGTGTCTTGACTCTCCAACTGCACAGTACTCTCATGAAAGACACGAATGGTCAAAAGCCTCTTTGTGCTCCCAGGGCCTTGCCCTGCACCTAACACATAATATGCCTAAATGGATGAAGAGGAGGAAGAGGTAAGGACAAGCATGTAACAACAAAACATTCTGTTATGTACTTGTAGCATTTATGTTTCTCCCTGGGGGATTTTATAATACAAAAAAAGTTATATAGAGAGAGGTGATTTTTTATTTTTATTTTTTTTTGAGAGGTGATTTTTTAAAATCCCTAAAATTTTGCAACCTTCATTGTACTATAGGTGATTCAATTTTCTATTATTTCTTAATAATTTTAGACTTGTTACTGTTTCATTAATCATGTTTGTTGATTATTGATGCTCAGTGATCAGAATCTATGAAATATTTGATACCATAATCTGAACATTAAAAACAAAGAACTGAGCTATCTCAATTATATTTTGGCTTTGAATTGTCTTTACTGAACATTTTAGATCAGGAACACTGGATGAGAAACCTGTTCAACTCTGCTCTTTTTTTTTTTTTTAATTCCGTGACATTTATTATTTGTTTTCTTTTTAAGCACACACAGACCAAGATGTAGTACATTTAAATGACAGTTGTAACAGGGAGGGAAGGAAAGCAGTTTGAATAGCAGTGTGAAAGTCAAGGAAGGTTTTCCTGGGCTAGACTCTTCTGTTGTGGGGCTCCTGAGCTCTCCCATTAGGGGCCTGGCCTCCTTTGCCTGTCTCTTCTTGCTCCCATTATTTCCAAGTTCTGATCCTTCCCTTATTTCCAAAGAACTACTTGGTTTTTCCTCTTCTCTCTATTTTGACCTGAGAGATTATTTTTTAGTCATGAGGAACAGTCATCCACTAGAGAGGCCAGCTGATCATTTTCTGGCAGGGTTCCACAGCACACCTTATTTTTTTATTTTATTTTTTTAAAGATGACCGGTAAGGGGATCTCAACCCTTGGCTTGGTGTTGTCAGCACCATGCTCAGCCAGTGAGCAAACCGGTCATCCCTATATAGGATCCGAACCCATGGCCTTGGTGTTATCAGTACCGCACTCTACCGAGTGAGCCATGGGCCGGCCTTGGTCACACCTTATTTTGATCACCACTGTCTGGGGTCTTTTTCCTCACATTTGCAGGTCAAGTGTCCCTATAGGTAATCAGATGGATGCATAAAGTGGAGTGCCAATGTATTAATTTACTGGGAGAAACACAATTGCCAAGTGGGTCAAGTATTTGTCTCAGCAGGTCAGTGCATGTTCTGGCAGGAAAGTTAAAGAACATGAAAATCACAGCCAGAAGAGTACTTGTTGACCCCAATATTGGTGCAGTAGGACAGATTCTTGCTTTCTAGTTCCCCTTTTCTAGGGTTTGCTATTTTTCCATGCACAATTTATTAAGTCACAGAGGGTTCTCCAGGGAGAAGAAGAGATTCGCTTCTGTCCTATATTCTGGCAATTCCTTGCCTTGTGGCTGCATAAGTCCATTCTTCATATGGTGTTCTCCTTGTGTGGGTGTCTCTGTGTCCAAATTTCCCTTTTTCATAAGAATATCAGTTACATCGGATCAGGGGCTCACCCTACTTCAGTATGACCTCATTTTAACTAGTTACATCAGCAGCAACCCTATTTCCAAGTAAGGTCATATTCTCAGGACTGGAGGTTAGGATTTAAACATGAATTTTGGGGGGACACAATCCCTAACATCCCCTTACCAAACTTCTGTAGGCTCCTCTCAATCCACTAAAGCTCCTTTTGCTCCAGTGGATTATCTAACACTTAGGAAATCAAGATAATTAAATGAATTCATCCTATGGTGAGATAGACATGTAGTCCACCTTAACTCTCTGTGACAGGAGTTAAATCAAATGAATCTGGTGAGATTTTGAATGGTTTGGGGGCTTCTTTGGGAGGGGGCAGATATCCTTTCTTTACATCTAACAGTTAGTTTTCTTTCACTTATAAGGCTCCTCCTGTCCCCGCCCTCCACACCTGCAGGACAAGGGAAAGTGTTTGTGGCCTTCAGCTTTCATCCCTGATGGTAAAAGGAGTCACTTACTGTCCTGTCTGCCCAACAGCTTCTCCTGTGGAGCCTGAGGCTTCAGTGCCTGCCGCCTTTGATTCTCAGTAAGAAGGTCAGGTTCTGCCAGAGGGGAGGTGCTGATGCCTGTCAATAGGTTAATATGAGTTCAGACCCCAGGACCCTGGAGTCCCTGGACACAAGATTTCTGGAAATACTCAGACTGTGGGGCCTCTGCTGAGGAAGAAGCCCCAACTGTGGTTCTGAGGGGAACATGTCGAGGCTGTCACTGTGGCCTGCTTCTGCAATACATTCACTTCTTGCTTCCCCACAGCTGGTGTGGCTGAGAAAAAAGAACTAAATACAACCACTTACATCGGTGATTCATCATGGAGAAAGACAAAACCACATATGCCATTAAATGTGTGTTCACTGTAAATCTTGCTTGATTACAGCACTAAACTCTGCCCATTTATTCTGTTTCTGGCTTGTGAACCAACCGAGGACATGAGCAGGGCCACAGCTAACCCATACAGAACATTTATGCAAATAAGAAAAATGTTCCCTTCCTCTGGGTGGACACTGGCCCAGGCCAGGTTGCATGGCTCGGCCAGCACAACAGAGAGTAGACTTTGACCCTGTTCCCTCAGAGGGATGTCCTTTTGCAGGGCACAACCTTACATGGCAGCTCTGGTCATATTAGAAAATGGGTAGAAATTGGCTGTGTAAGTTAAAGTGAATGAATGAATTTGGAAGGGAGGAGTAATGGTGGAAAAAACAGGTCAATTCATTGGAAATGGTAGAACTAGGAATCCTGTGTGTCTACTATACTATATCCAAACAGTTAAAATTATCTGCGATGTTTTACATAACCCTATAATGGTGTTTATTTATGGCAATCTATTTTTAAAATTTTATGTAATAGTCTGCATGATGCCTTGTATGTAGTAGGAACTCAGTAAATACTTCTTGAATGAACCAGTACAGTATTTTAATTAGGTAGTCTTTGTGTACTGGTGCAAAAGAACAGTGTCATCTTACAGGTGAAGTCATAGAGGAGAAATATCCCATTCAGGATCATATGACATTCCAGGTGCCCAGGATGAATGGTCCAACGACTTGTCTGGATTCTTCAAAGTTTTGAGCAGCATTAAAATTATTTAGTAAACTTTATCTTGTCATTGACTTGTCTGTGAAATTAGGGATCCCAAACATTCTAACAACCCCCCCCCACACACACAAACATACACATATTAATGACAAGGACAGAATTCAGAGGTTCTTATGGGAGACACCTTTTTTCTTGAAGGCTATGAGAAGAGGTGCTAAGAAATGAGTTCTCAGCCACCTTGGGGGCCCAAATATCTGATACCTTCTCTCTATTTTTTAGTAAGTCCACTTAGAGTTGTAATATAGTCTGAATTTTCCTTCCTGTCATCATTTGGGTATTGGGTTAATGAAAGTTCTGAAAATGCAAATGTCATCAATCCTTACAAAGCCCTCATGCTGGGAAGTGCACGAAACTGCTCGTTCTAAGGAGGACTGGTCCTGTATGCTTTTCCCTCTCCCTTTCCTCCTATTTGGTGTCAGTTGAAGCCAGCAGAGGCTTCTGCACTTGTCCCTAGTGGGGGCTGGGTGTAAAAAAATGTCTGGTGCCAGAAGGTGCTGGGTGCGCTGGAACTGGCAGTTGGAGAGGAGGCGCTGCGCAGCAGATGGGAGGCTGAGGTGACCTGGAGCCCCTGGCAAAGCGAGATCAGGTCTGAAGCAAGTGTGTGACAGCAGCCAGGTCTCTGAAGACACACACCAGGGGCCAGAGATGCGGCACAGCAGCAGGGAAAAGCAGCTCTGAGCACACCCTCCCCTATGCCAAATATGTTCAGGGAACAGGAGCTACAGAATGCCATGGGAAGCCACCAGAATGGGAAAGGAAGTGAAATGGAGAGATGAGACATCAACCCCACCCTGAAGCAGTCTCTGCCTTCTTTCCTTTTTGAGGTGTCCGTGCAGATTGTAAGGTCACCTGAACTGAGTAAAAGCTCTATTTTCTTTCTTTCTTTTTTTTTTTTGTCTTTTTCGTGACCGGTAAGGGGATTGCAACCCTTGGCTTGGTGTCGTCCGCACTGCACTCAGCCAGTGAGTGCACCGGCCATTCCTGTATAGGATCCGAACCTGCGGCAGGAGCGGCGCTGCGCTCCCAGCGCTGCACTCTCCAGAGTGCGCCACGGGTCGGCCCAAGCTCTATTTTCTTCTGAGTAAAATGACAGTAGTGTAAATAGAGAATTTGGGGAACACCCTGAGAAGACATATGCTCTAAAAGGTGACAATTCCAGAGAAATTTGAAGAGCTGGAATAATAAAAGCAAACATTTGGAGTCCCATTAGCTACTGAAATACAACTCTCTCACATACTTTAAAATACCTATAAGCATGAACTCTGCATACTACTCACAAAACAGCTACAAATACATAGTGTGTGCATTATGCACAACAGGAAGTTGCCAAACCAGATGTAACCCCCAGAGGTTGAGTACATGGGCTGCCCTCCACCTTACTTTTAAAAAACTGAATTAGTCATTGATCCCTGAGGATCCCTGAAGACTAAAGACAAGCTGCTCTAATCCAATTTAGGCCTTTGCAACTGAAATTGAGATCAAATTTCAAAGATTTGTAAAGTAACCTAGCTTCATAGACTTGAAATCGGTCTACAAGATGAAATGTCTATAGGCCCAATGATGAAATTTTCAAAGATTGTCCCCTGCCACAGAGAATTATTAGTTTCTTTGTATAGCATTGTATGCACTATATTTTCATTAAAGCCACAGAATTTGTTCACCCCAATTTCTTATTAATGATTTGCCACAGATATTGATATTCAAATTCTTATAGTCTTTATTAGTTAATCAGCCATCAAGGAATGTATTTTCCATGAGGCCTGAGATTCCAGTACCTGGCACATAATAGGCACTCAATGTATATCAACCAAATGAATTGCTTCAATACCTACGATGAGCCCGACTATATAGGCAATAGAGCCCAATAATGTTTTGAAAATTAGCAAGTGTAAAAATGGCCCAGACGTACACTTATAAACAAATCAAGCTCACTTGATGATTTTAGGGAAGGTAATCTAGAATGTATTTCTATAAAATAGCCCCTTGGTTTTGTCTTGGTAGAAGAAATACAAGTCTGACAGTGAGCTTTCATGGTAATGCTGAAAAAACGGATAAAACTTTAGAGTGAAATGGGAGGGCCTGCATGTAAATATGCCATGAACTAAAGGGGACAGGGGTGTGGGAGGATGGAGAGCTGAGTGCTACCTTCCTCCCTGCAGCAGCTGGGCTTGGCTTCCAGGACCAACAGGCAGTTGTGACGATGACAGCTAGGAACTCAGAGATGTCCAGCAAGACGTAGTAAGTTCTAATTCTCTAGTTTCCTTTTGCCTTCCCCAACTGCCCGATCCTCAGAAACAACTCCCTCGCTAATCCCCTAAGTGCTTTTAGGCTCTGCCACTCGACTGACACTTAGCTACTGTGTTGGTATTTATCTGTTTTTGCACAGCTTATCTCTGGGTAGACTGTAAACCCCCTAAGGACAGGGTTTGAATTCCATCTCCTTCACTTACTATCAGGGTGATCTTAAGTTATTTAACTTCTCTGAGCCTCAGAGTTTTATATAAAGAGGGTTAGTAAATACCTGTCTCCTCCCAGCATTAATGTGGGGAACTCAAGGAGGGATGTGTGTGCGTGCGTGTGCGAAAGCACATTGCACAGGGCATGGCACTGGTGTGTGTCTTCCTTTGCATATTCTCCAGGGACTACTAACCATGCCCAATACATCATTACAGCTACCATCTGTTGAGTGAGACTATGAACTGGACACTTCTCTATTCCTCATAACAACTTTGACAGAGGGTGTTATCATCCCCATTTGCTGAAATTCAGATAAGTTATGCATCTTGACAAGGTCATACAGTTAGTAAGTGGCAGAGTCATGATTTAAACCCAAGTCCTCCATATAAATTTGTGCTTTTTCCAGTTTACCGCCCTATCTGCACACAGTAGGCACTGTTTTTTTTTTTTTTTAAAGATGACCGGTAAGGGGATCTTAACCCTTGGCTTGGTGTTGTCAGTACCACGCTCAGCCAGTGAGCGAACCAGCCATCCCTATATAGGATCCGAACCCACAGCCTTGGTGTTATCAGCACCGCACTCTCCCGAGTGAGCCACGGGCCGGCCCTGACACACAGTAGGCACTTAATCGATTCTTGACCAAAATTATGAGGTGTAATCCACTCAAAACTATATAGTGAACCTTGGGAACAAAGGAATTCAAACATCCTTGCAATGAATCAGAAAATTAATAAAGTTCCTTATAAATTTGTGGAATTCTGAGTCATTTTGTTCAGCCTTTGATGATGTGACTTAAATGCTGAATAAGGTCTGGAGGGCCAAACGAAGCACATAGGAATTGCCACACATTTCACGGAAATGTCAGTGAAGCCCATGGATACAATTCATTGCCTGTCAGTTCCTGGCAAACGAGGATAGCTGATGCACAAATGGAAAATTAAAAGCTCCTCACCTTGCAAACAAACTCACCCAGGGTAGATCCATTGGTACACAGAACTGTAGAGCTAGAGGGCCTATTAGGTGTCATATAGTTCAATTTTCTCATTTAACAGATGAGAGAATTGAGGCTTGAGAGAGTAAAATGTTGTGCCAAAAGAAACCCTGAAACCAAGTATGACTTTGCTCCTAAGAGTCCAATACCACCACCACCTCCTCCTCTTGTCTAGGGAACCCCCAAAGTCACTAGACTTCCAAAACTTGACCCTCTTGGTGAAACACATCATAACAAACTTGGTTTCCTAAAGAGATCATCTACTAGAAAAAGGACATTCCGTTTGATGGCCAATTGCTGCAGCTGTTTCAAGTGGTGGCGAGAGCCTGTCAGAAAGGTGACTCTTGTGATGGTGGGACTTGATAATGCCGGTAAAATGGCAACAGCAAAGGGAATCCAAAGAATGTGCCCTGAAGATGTAGCTCCTACTGTTGGATTTTCCAAAATTGACCTTTGACAAGGAAAGTTTGACATCACCATCTTTGACTTTGGAAGTGGAAAAAGAGTTCAGGGAACCTGGAAGGATTACTATGTTGAGTGCCATGGGGTAATATTTGTTGTGGATTCCAGTGATGAAGAGAGAATGAAAGATCACTCTTCTGACTGTTTCAATCCTACCTTGCTTAAAGGCCTAAGTCCCATCTCCTCTGTGAAACCTTGCAGGGATCTTTTAAATCTCTTATAGTCATTACTAATCTTTGGCAGTTGTAATCATACACATCCATATGTATATGATTATCCCAGCTAGGGCAGTGGGGAGCTGAGGGCCTCAGCCACGCCCCACCCCCGACACCTGCAACCAGCCCAGCAACAACCACTGAACCACAACTGGAAGCCCCCTGGTCTCCTGAGATGGGGCAGTGGGGGGCCAAGGGCTTCAGTCACACTCCCCTGACATCTGCATCCAGCTCAGCAATACCAAGCCACCACTGGAAGCCCCGTGGTCTCCCCTGCAGGAATGAGGGGGGTGCCACAGGCCTCAACCACCCCCCCTTCCTCCTTCTCCCACCCTATTTCCTTCGCCCTTCCCCTCTACCCCTCCCACCCAAATGCTCCACAACAACATCTTAGAATGTAAAAACATAATAATATTAATAAACTTTTAAAAGTACACATAAAATTCATCATCTTAGCCCTTTTTAAGTGTAGAGTTAAGTAGTATTAAGTATATTCACATTACTGTGCAACCAATCTCCAGAATTCATTTCATCTTATAAAACTGAAACTCTGTACCCATTAAACAATAACTCCCCATCTCCCCCTCTCCCCAGCCTGTGGCAACCAGCATTCTACTTTCTGTCTCTGTGAGTTTTATTACTCTAGGTATCCTCACATAAGTAGAATCATATTGTACTTGCCTTCTTCTGACTGGCTTATTCACTTAGCATAATGTCCTCAAGATTTATCCATGTTGTAGCATGTCTTAAGGAAGTTTTAGAAATATCTGCAAACTACAGATTCCTCACCTTAAGCCCCACACCTTCCCAAGAGTTGTTAAGAGGATTAAATACATGGGTTGATTCCCCTTTCCTTTATTTCCTGTGGCCCTCTCATGGATGAAGACTCCTTGCCCTTTAACAGATCTCTCTCAACTTTCAGGAATGCTCCCAAGTTCCTGGATTTCTCTCTCTACCAAGACCTTTCTTCGTCTTCACAGTAGCAGATCTTAAGAGCAAGCTGCCTGCTAGTTGTCTCCACTGCACTTCCCCGTCACTCTTCGATGCTCTGCAGACAAACTCCTGTCACGACTTCAGTGCTCTACAGATGGACTGTTGTTCCTGGGGAGGTTATCAGGAAACTCCCAACTGCCCAATCTATTTCTCAGTCTAGTTTCACTTGTCCCTTCTCCAACAGATGACATGCATTACCATCTCTGAACATACTTCTGTTGAAATCACTTTCCTTGGTTTCTGTGATGCCACCACATAGCATTCTGAACTGGTAAAAAAAAAAAAAAAGCAGTTGGGGATAAGGTGAACAGAAGCTGTGTTCTTTTTTTTTTTTTCCTTTTTGTCTTTTTTCGTGACCGGCAACAGATTGCAACCCTCAGTGTCGCGCCCGTACCGGACCGGGACTGGCAACGGGATTGTAACCCTCGGTGTTGCGTTCGCACCTCACTCAGCCAGTGAGCGGCCGGTCTGTATGTGGGATCCGAACCCTCGGCGGGAGCGCCGCTGCACTCCCAAGCGGCGCACTGTAGCAGTGCACCACCGGGCCGGCCCGAGGCTGTGTCCTAATGTACTATTTTTATTCTTCCATTTGACAAATATTTTTTGACCACTACTTTGTGCTGGCTACTGTACTAGGTGCTAGAGATACCTCAGTGAACAACACAGACTGTTGTGGTGCCCTAAGCATATTTTGGGGCCAGATGCTACTTCATTAAGGGTTGGATGGTGCCTGCAGCTCTCCTCACCCACTCCCATCTTTCTGCACATTATCTTCTGCAACTAGTAGAAGAAAAAAATTGTTCAAGCCTCTCTCTCTGACACCATGAGCCTTGGTCCCCATCTCCCCCCATGCCCTGCATCATAGAATAGTTACCTCTGCCCTCTTTGGCCCTGCCCTTGTCCTTGCACATAATCTTATTGTAGGACTAACAGCAATGTATTTCTATTATATCCTTACCTGTGTGTCTCCCCTACAGGAGGCGAGCTTCATGAAGGCACCAGTGGATGGGGCCATACTCCTCCTGGTATCCTCAGGGTCTGTTTTAGTGCCTGGTGCACGGTAGACAATCAGTGAATCTTCATTAGATGAATGAAATCTAAGAATCTATGTATTTTAAGTGAGTTAACTAGAATGTTGATGGCTCTTTTGGTCCTCTTATATTTTGTTGGTTTAGAACCTGAACTGTAGGGATTTTAATAAGAACTGGAAACATTTAGGAAATATCTCAACTCCTTTTACCTTTAAATATTCCTCCACCTGCCATTAATTTGGCAAATGAAGTTGCACGACTCAAAGTCTTTTTTCATTCCCCTTTTTCTAGCATGTTGGAACTGGAAGGGACCTTAGACGAACCTCCTCATTTCACAGACTAGGAACCCGAGGACTGTGTAGTGCCGTGGCTTGCACAGGGTCCATTCCTGGCTAGTGGCAGAACCCACATGAGAGTCTGCTTCTTCATCCAGTGTTCTTTCCACTATCCCCTGCCATCTCTCAAATATTCAAAGCAACAATATTTATGGGCTACCTATTAGATACAAGACAGTAGGCAAGATTCTACTGGACAGACAGAGACTGGAAAAAAGTTTCCTACTTTGAACCATTCTATAATCTAGTGAGGAAGAAAGACATGTGCACAGAAAATGTGGAAAGTATATGCAAAAAATAAGGTGCATGAAAAATCCATGAGGTAATGAGGTCCAACTTGAAAGACTGGCAGATGACTTTGGAGTAAAGGTAGTAAGTATCTTAACAGTGAGTACCCTCCCTCCTTTGGGAGGGTGGTTATGTGTGTGAGGAGATGGGGTGGGGGGCATCGCATCCTTCACTGGTCCCAGAGGCCATTTCTAGCACAGCTGGTGGGGTTGGCATGCTGCTCCCCTCTCGTTGTGTGCTTACAAGGAGCAGGGACCATGATGATGCCCAGACCAACCGCAGGTTTTCTAAGCAGCGAAGAAAGGATCAAGCTCATATTTCAGACACATATTTACAACCTTATCTCTTCTTAATCTAAAATGTTCCTGAACAAGGGCTTTTGAGCCAAGAATCTTAGTTTGCAGTTCTAGTCAATACAACTTGATTTTGTAAAACAACCTCCAGAAATGCTCAGGATATTTTAAGTGATACAGGACTACAGAGAATAGTAGAATTAATGTGTTAATGAGGTACTAACACAGCTTTGCTCAGGATTAACACATTCAGGAGCCAACCAATTAACTGCCCTTTTGAATACCTCCCAGGCATATTTCTGTGTTCAGAACTTGGTAAAGCTCCTGGCCTATGTAAATCTCAGCTGTTCTGTGCTTTTTGTTGTTTTTTTACTGGGCTTGAGGGCAGGGAGGAATTGGATAAATGAATGGCCTTAAAGCTAGCTGAGTGACAAATCCCAGATTGGGCTGTCTTGTCATCATACTAAATGTTGGTTATATACCTGCACAATCATGTATTTTCTTAGCATCATCCCAGTCCTTCGTGGATCCACACAGCCTTACTTCACCTCAATTTGGGCCACAGCACAAGCCATCCTGTCTGGGCTGCAAGTATTCTGTTTTGCCTACTGTTCTGGCACTGACCTTCCTCTCTAATTAGTATCCCTCTATCATGCAGAGTCCTTGCCAAGGTAAAAAGAATGTAATCATCTCTGGATCCTAACGTATCTAACAGTTGAGACAGCCATAGATGCCTTTAAAGAAGGGTCCTTTGGAAATATCACACCACATATATATTTATATTCCTCTCTCTTTACTTTAAAAGCCCTTCCAAGGTCTCCAAAATATCCCTTCTCTTTATGAGGTTTTTTCTTCTTAAATATGTTTCACAGAGTCAAGGTTGGGAAAGACAATGTTATAAAAATACTTTATATAGGTACTTCAAAAAGTTCATGGAAATATTTGTATTATCTTTTAATTCTGTTTTTCCACAAACTTTTTGAAGTACCCTAATATTTGTATCACTATATCTCACTCCATTCTCTTTCCTGGAAACCTCTTCCTCAAAGGAGAGCAGCTGTTTTTCTCCTCTATATCATTAATTCAACAAACGTGTGCTCAGTGTAGCCCTGTGCATGCCATCTATAGCACTAGGGGCCGAAGAGGATATAGGAGAAGCAAGTCTTGTTGGAACATCAAAATTTATCATATTTCTCTATTTTGCCTAGCAGCAGAAAGTTTGCCAATTTTTTATTCACTTTTCTAGAATACCGGGAGAAAAAGAGATGATTTAAGAGTATTCCAAGTATCCTCCTCCACTATCTGTTTCTCCAACTATCCATCCACTCGCCCCAACACTTGAAGAGCACTTCACACATTTAAGTGCCTCCTGTGGACAAAGTACTATGCTAGGCTCTGAGGATACACACAGGACAAGACCCGCCCTCTGCCCTCAGGGAAGTCCCAGTCCGGAGGGACATGGTGGTATGATCAGACCATGAACTAGAATGCCACTGCTAGAGTGGAAGCATGTACACAACGCACTGAAATCAAGCCCTAGCAGTTTCTAGCAGCTGAAGCTGATTGTGAGTTAATTCACAGGACAAGTTTCTTTTTGTGATGGCCGCTTTAATTCCCTTTGGGTATATTTCCAAGGAAACTTAAAAACAACAAAATCCAGAACCCAATTTGATATGTACAATCTTTTAATCCTTTGGGGGCATATTTTCGTCCTATTTCTCCACCTTTCTGACTTAACTTCAGGCTCCTGACCTTCTCAAAGTCGTGCTGCTGGTCTGTTCCCTTTGTTTAGCTCATCATGTACTTTCCCTTCCCATCCACATCCCCACTCATAACAGGAGACATTTCAGGACCCTAGAGATCCTGGACTGGCAGAACAAATTGACATGTGGGAGTGGAAGAGGCAGTCTTTCAGAGAAAATGAAGAGGAAGAGGTAAAACGGCAGGCTAAGAGAGCAGAAAAAGGAGAGAGAGAAACAAGAAAGAAAGGACAAGGCAGAGAATGAAGTAGAAAAAAGAAAAAGCAACTCCAGCCCCAATAAGATCTCTTCAACACCTGGTCCTGAGCAATTTCTGTAACCAGGAATCGGGTTTATAAAAGGGCTGGCTATAACAGTCCTTCCAAATATGGGGGTGAGGTGGAGCAGAATTGCAGGAATACCAGAAGACCTGACTCATTCACTGAGCAGCATCTTAAAGAACTGTTTTACTTCAAAATTATGAACTGGGGGGAAAGAAAACCCTCCCAACATCCATCATGTGTTGCTTTTGAAAATTATTATTTTGGAGCACAATCTGTTTCCTGTCTTTAAAGCCTATTATCTATTTCCCTTCCAGGTGGAGCCTGGGCTGCTTGCTAATTTAATCCCCTGGGTTTCCCTCTCTGCCTTCAAGATCTCACAGACAATTCAGGCTTTATAAAGAGGGCACCTTTGTGTCTTCCTCCCTTGAAGGACCCCATCTACCCTGGTGGCAGAGGAGAGTCTATTTTGGGAAACAGCAGCTGAGTTGGAAGGGTTGTTAATTGTTTGTCAAACCCTTCTAGTCTAGTTAGATCTCATGAAAAAAAAAAAAAAAGAGCAAAACTATACCTTTTCCTTCATTCTATTCACTCTCCAATCTGTGAGAGGGGAGAGGGGGAAAAAGACTCCTTTTCCTCCTCAGGAACAGGCACACACACTAATTTAAAAAATAAATAAACCTAATTCTTTAACCTAATTAGAAACACAACGAACATAATATTAGCCCAGGAACAAATCAAAATAGTTTAAAAATCATTTATAAGCCTCAAAAGCAAAACAAAACAAAAACAACCAAACAAAAAACTCCATCATTACAGAAAAGAGATACTAGGGGCTCTGCCATTGTTCTGACCATAGCATTTATTCACACTACTGCAGCCAGACTGACTAAGCAGATCCCCAAGGCCTGCCAACACCCCACTGACACACATGAAAACAATTCTCCCCAGGCACACTAATCGGAACATTCATGGTGACACGCACTCACTCCATCACGGCATGAACAAGTTCAAAATCAAACAGAAAAAGACCTAAACTGAGAAATAGCTACTCAGGACTCTGACCTCAGGGGCCCTCATGTGACTCTGAGACTTTCTAAGCATTAGGTCAGCCTGAGAGGGAAAGGGGCGGGATACTGAGAACCAAAATCTTATGCTTCTTAAACGGGCAACACCACCAACCATTTTATAACTAGTTAGTTCTTTCTGCTTTGACTGATTCTCATATGAAAGGATGTCTAATCCTACTTGACCTTTAAAGGACACTTTTAAAAAAATGATCTTTTGGTATTTTCTGGGAACACCAAAATAAATGATCTTTTATTAAGAGAGGAGTTGGACTTGGACAACTTTATAATAATGGTAAAGAAAATGCTAAGAGAGCACTGCCTATTTTAGAATAATATTTTTTTTCCTCAAAGGAGCTCAGACTGCCTTATAAACATAAGTCTACTAATCCATATGTTAGCTCCTGGTTAGACTGCAGATTTGAAACTTCCTTTCACACTGGATGATGTGTCTGTCAATACTGAGAATTTGCCTAGTCAAAATGAGCATGAGATGGGTTAGTGATTTGGGGTTTTAGAACTGAATCAGCATTCATGTTAAAATTTAGATCAGCTGGGCCGGCCCGTGGCTCACTTGGGAGAGTGTGGTGCTGACAACACCAAGTCAAGGGTTAAGATCCCCTTACTGGTCATCTTTAAAAAAAAAAAAATAAAATTAGACCAGCTGTATTGGTCTAAAATGGACTTGACTGATGAATTAGAATATGTTCTATTAGCTACAGGAATCAGAATGGGAGTGGTGGAATGAGGAGCAAGACTTTCTTACTGGCTGAAAGAGATATATATAGGTTGGCCCTGGATGAGGTGCTGACACCCAGCAGGGTTTTCAGTCCATCACTAACCTTCAATAAATGTTTAACCAGAACAAAATAGGTAAGCAATTATTTTTTCCGTAATAAAATTACACATTTGTAAACAGCATGGCAAAAAAAGCAAGCTGTCTAAAATCAACTTATTTTATGTGAAAAATAGCTTTTATACGGAAATAGTATAGCATAGAATCATGAATATAATTATGAGCTAGGGCAAGGTAAAATGTATTTGTGGTGACAGGAAGCACCCCAGGCTCTCCCAAGCCAGGGCAGTGGGGGGCCTTGGGCCTCGGCCATGCCCCCCAACACCTGCAACTAGCCCAGCGATGACCAATGAACCACTGCAGGAAGCACCCCAGGCTCCTGAGCTGGGGGGGCAGTGGGGGCAAGGGCTTCAGCCACACCCCCTTGACATCTGCACCTAGCCCAGCAATGACCAAGCCACCACTGGAAGCCCCCTGGTCTCCCCTGCAGGAATAAGGGGGGTGCCACAGGACTCAACCCCACCCATCCTCCTTTCTCCTTCTCCCACCCTATTTGCTTCCCCCTTCCCCCAACTGCTCTACAACAACATCACAGAATGTAAAGAATATATATATTAATAAATAAACTTCAAAAAAAATGTATTTGCAGTGATAGTTTGGTTAATATACCACTAGAATAATTTATGTGGAGTACTCTGTTTTTTATCCCCTAGTTGGCTGTGTTTGAATATTTTAGTCTCAAATTTTGGGAATGCATTAATAATTTGTTTATCAAATAGGTATTCACCCCCTTATATGCACATTCAGGGTGCTGGGTGTAGGGGAGGCAGGATGCAAAAAAATGTAAGGTAGCATCTCCCAGCACATTATATTATTGGGAAACAAGAAGTATGTCTACATAAAATTGAA
>NW_007728504.1:192320-199553 GCF_000696425.1 Galeopterus variegatus
ATTTTGGGAATGCATTAATAATTTGTTTATCAAATAGGTATTCACCCCCTTATATGCACATAGCAATATTCAGGGTGCTGGGTGTAGGGGAGGCAGGATGCAAAATAATGTAAAGTAGCATCTCCCAGCACATTATATTATTGGGAAACAAGAAGTATGTCTACATAAAATTGAAATAAAATATAAAATAAAAATATAAGGGTTATCGCAAGATAGTAAGTGGTATTGTGGTTTTAAGTAAACAATGACTGTTAGGTTGTAAGAGAGACTGTGTGTGCATGCAGGTGAATACACTATAAATACCAGAGGGCATGGAAGCCTTCCTGGAGGAAGTGATGTGCAAAATTTGGGCAGGAGGGGAGAGGGCATTTTGTTGAGGAAATGAAAGATGAGACATATACATTTGATTAGACCTATCTAGCTAGATATGAGGAGGGACATTTATGTTGCTCAGGGTACTAGAAAGATTGGAAAGGTTTGCCTAGATTCACAGAATCATAGAATTTTAGACCTGAAATGATCCTAAAACAATCAGCAAGGCCACCAGTTCTCAAACATGGCTGCACATTGTAATCAACTGTGGCGCTTTAAAAAATTCCAGTGCCTGAACCTCACCCCAGAGACTCTGATCTAAGTAATCTGGGTGAGGCCTAGGTGATGGACGTTTACAGGCTCCCAGGTGATTCCAGTGTAGAGCCATAGTTTAAGGACAACTGAATTAACACAACTCCCCAATTTCTCAAGATGAGGACCACCTCCAAATTTGCCCATGCACAGCAGCTGAGAGCTGCCGGGACACTCAGCTGAGCCCTGGCTCTGTTCACCATTCCTGCTGTTTGTCTTTAATGGTGTATTGTATAGTACTCTGGAGACCAGGCCAGAGAATTGGATTTTTGCCATAAAGGTCATGGGAAGCCATTGAAGGCTTTTTTGTGCAGGAAAATGGCACATTAAAAACAAATGGTCCTGCAACTTCCAGGTGGACATCAGAAATGAAAAGAATAAATGCACCCTAACAACCTAGGAGAATGATGTTGTCCAACTGAGCACTGTCTGAACTATAAGTTTGCATGTCTGTATTTTGAATTAAAATATAATATTGTGATAATTTCTGTCATCGTATTCAGATAAGAAGAATCATGAGTCTCTAGTTTTGTGGCTACATCTCACTTCTAAAAAGAACTTTCTTCTGACCAATCAGGTCTGTTTTTTACATTTTTCTTTGATTTTCTCCTTAATTCTACAACTAAGTGTTTCATGTTTCCCATCCTTTTTACTTTATCTTTCCTGTCCTTTTCCTCTTCTCCAATCAAGGACTTTTGTAAAATTGCCCACAATTTGCTCATGTATATTTATATGTCCACACCTCCCTATCTCTTTATTGTCCCTTGGGCAGTGTCATCCAGTAGAAATATAATTCGAGCCACATATGTAAAATTTTAGAAACAGGTTAAATTCATTTCAATATTTTATTTAACCCAATATACCCCAAATTGTATCATTTCAATATGTAATAATTATAAAAATATTAATGAGATGTTTTACATTCTCTTTTTGAAACTAAGTCTTTGAAACCTGCTGTGCATTTTACGCTTACACCATATCATTTGGGATGTTAGATTTTCAAACTTCAAATATATGACACGATAAAATTGCGTTTCAGGAAAAATGTCTCATTTCAATTTTTAAATTTAAATAAAATAAAATTAAATTAAATTAAAGATTCATTTCCTCAGTTGCACTAGGCACATTTCATGTCAATAGCCATATGTGGCTGGCAGCCACTTGTATTGAATAGAGCAGGTCTAGGGTTTTATATGGTAGAGTTTTCTCATTCTGTGGCTTGAGAGGATATTAGGGTCATTTTAATGAGTTTGATCGCTCTACTTATTGAGGAATTTGTTTTCCTCAGGAGTCTTAAAGGAGGCAGGGTATGAAAAATAGTTTCTATAAGCAAACACACAAAATTTAGGACATGAAGAAGGGTGGGGTTATAGTAGTTTAGGAAGGGAAATGGGGAGGAGGGGAAAAGTCAGGTTTTGGTGTCCATCCCTAATCAAATGCTATTTGAAGATAAAGAAATTCTATAGAAAAATCAAACAGCCAAGAGAAAAAAGATGTAAAATATGCCATATTAGTGAGAGAGAAAATGAATGAATTAAAAAGTGGATTTATGTGTCATCAGAAGAGAAAGAGTATTGCTTACATAAAGTGCTAATAATGTATTTTTATAGAGGTTTTCCCCTAAAGAATTCAGGATGTCAAACAAATAATTCTTAAATCCATAAGCGAATTTGACCCCCCAAAAAATAAATAAATAAATAAAATATTCCAAATGTCCCAGTATTGAAAGATAGAAACAGTGCAGATAACTTATTTATCTTTCACCTACCCCCTTCTCACTAATTGTTACTTCTCACATAGCTATTATGCACANGCTCAGCCAGTGAGCGGGAACCGGTCTGTATGTGGGATCCGAACCCTCGGCGGGAGCGCTGCCGCGCTTCCCAAGCGACGCACTAGCGCAGTGCGCCACCGGGCCGGCCCTAATAATGTATTTTTATAGAGGTTTTCCCCTAAAGAATTCAGGATGTCGAACAAACAATTCTTAAATTGCATAAGCGAATTTGACCCCCCCAAAAATAAATAGATAAACAAAATATTCCAAATGTCCCAGTATTGAAAGGTAGAAACAGTGCAGATAACTTATTTATCTTTCACCTACCCCCTTCTCACTAATTGTTACTTCTCACATAGCTATTATGCACATAATCTATAGTGGGTTTGCATTGTTCTTTTACAGACTAGACTCAATTTAAGGGTGATATTAGCTCTTTAATCATCTGATAATAATACTTAGCCTTCAATTCATCATGCAAACAAGGGGGAAATAAAGTCAACAGGAGTGGGCAGACTAGCCCTGTGTTGAGAGGAACCCTCAGGCTTGAGCCCAGACAGTGCCTGCCTAAGTGGCCTCAGACAGGATTGGCTAACACTTATTGTACTAATCTGCCCATGCCCAGCAGAAGAGATGGGGGTGGAAGGACAGAACAGATCTGATGAAGGTGCTCTGGCCACTTCATCCAGAGCAGTTGCTTCCTCTATTCTTCTGACACCCTAGGGTCTCTAATCCTGCTACCGACTTTTTTTTTCCCTAACAGAAAGTCTCAAAGCTTGATGATAGCAAATTCTAACTCAGTTACTTGCTCGCCAAAGCTTAGAAGAATATGCTTTGGGTCTTTCCACTGTTTTTGGTAGGTGGAGGTGAAGTTTTCCTGATCATAACAGTTCAGGCCTTCCAGAGGTGAATTCTAAAGGTTCCATTTTCTTGGCTCAGATTACAGGAAATCCTGATAATAATAGTGATAATGAACAACTCCAAGGCAGTAGACATTTATTAAGTGCCTATTATGTGGTATAGTAGAAAAAGCATTCACAATTCAACAAGTTCTAACAGTGTACCTACTATGCATTCAGTACTGTGCCAGGCATTAGTGTAATAACAACAATAACCATAACAACACCAGTAAGTAAGACTTTATAAGTGCTTATATGGTGCTAGGGGCTGTAGTAAGCAATTTAATTATTTTTATTATTCCCATTTTACACAGGAGACTTGGGCACAGAGATGTTAAACAACTTGCCCATGTCACAAAACAAGGACATGGTTTTCTCATTTACCTAGAGGCTGAATAACTTTCCTAAGGTCACACAACAAGTAAGAGGTGAAGCCAGGCAATCTAGCCCCAGAGCTCCACACTCAAACTTTAAATAGGTTTGGAGTTGAATCCCACCCTCTCCACCTATAGCTGTATGACTTTGGGGAAATGATTTAACCTCTCAGAGTCCTAGTTTCCTCATCTTAAAATGGAGATAATGATATCTACTTTCAAAACTTTATAAGGATGTTAAATAATGCATGTAAAGTGACTAGCACAGTGCCTGGCAGACAATATTATTAGGGATTCATTCGTCCAAGTGAATAATCACTCCTCATGTACTGGTATGACCACCCTAATTGTTAAAATATTGAAATGTTTCCTTGCCAGCTGACAGAACCTCTGGCCCAGGCTCCTTGAGTGTTCCCCTTCCTGCCATCCAGCCTCTCCTGCAGGAATCCCCCATAACCACTAGCGTTGTAAGGGCCTCCAGGACCCTGTTCTGATGGTTAGTGCCCGTGTCTCACCAGTTGTTACATATTTTCACTCTCTCCTGGCTACAAATATGAGACAGGCTCCTGCCTTCAAAGAGGGCACAGTCTGGGAGGGACGCTGGGCATGATAGGAGAAGTTGATGAGTGCGCTGAGTAGAGTGGTGGATGGTGGAACTGCTCAGCGTAGATGGGTCAGAAAGGCTTCACAGACGGCAAGAGGCTGGTGCTATCAATAATCTGTTCGGGTGGGTGAGATCATCCCAGATCATCACTAAACATCCTTTTTTCTCTCGGTTTCTTCATTCTTTCTACCTCCACTTAGTTCGGGCCTGCATGACTCTGCTTAAACTTCCACAAGAGCTATATCATTAAGTGGTCTTCTGTGCACCAACCATTCTAGAATCTATTCTGTGGTTCCTTACTCAACAACCTTTAGTAGGTCTCCAGGGCCCTATCTCCTCTTGAGGCATCCATGACCCACTATCATGCAGTCCCAGCCTCTGTTTCTGGACTTATCTACTTACTTTTGGGCAGGTGTTTGGCACATCTACCAAATGAGATGTCCTCTACACTGGATTCTACTGTTCCTACTGCTTGGAACTTGTGGATCCTACCTCGGGTGTCTTCAACACCCTCCTCAAATACAACTTCTTTGGAAAAACTTTCTCCCATCTGTGTTCCTTCCTTCCCCAGGCTCTCTCCCACCCCAAGGTAATGTGAGGGGTAATGAGTTCTAATAGCTAACATGCACTGATAGCTTACTATATGACAGGTGCTGTTCTAAGAGCTTTCCATGTGTTACTTTGTTTCATCCTCTCAAAAACTCCAAGAGATAGGCACTATTATTACCTCAATTTTCAAATGAAAAAGACTGAGGCGCAGTAAAGTGATATATCTTTCCCAAGGTCACACAGCAAGAGATAGAGCTGGGATTCTAAACTAGGAAGCTTATCTCTATAGCCTATGCTTTTAACTATGGTTCGACAGTGACTAATAACTCTCAAAGAAAGAGAAAACAGAGGAAACATTTTTCATGTTGTTGTTCAACATATTCTGCTAAGTTTTGTAACTATTTTATCTCCTTCTGTATATGGGCTGAAAATTCCGAGAGGGAAGAAACTCTAGGTCTCATAGTCTGGTGTCTCAGTATCCATCAATAAGCTGTGGGCAAAGGTAATGTTACTGAGCCACCACATCCTTTGGAGATCTCCTGATTGTGAATTGGCCATGATCAAGCCCCTTTCACTGGTATTTCTCCTAAAGAAATGCATTGCTTGGCCAAACCATGATGCAGGATCAGGACAACTGTTCTGTGTGGATTCCAAGAAAGCTGTGGCTGACAGTTATTTATCTTCTGCATAATAAAGCAGATGTGTATGTGATTTCTCCCTTTTAGAGTTGATGAAACTAAACGGTATGGAGGTTACTTACATAGAGTCATCAGCAGATCTGTACTGGAGCTTACTTAGGTGGGACTAACTATAACTGACTCTCCACCTTTCCAGTTCAGGACTCTGGGCAATCCTGTGGTGATTCTGCCCTGATGCCATATACTTATAAGAATTAGTAGATGAACTAAGCTGTTGACTGGCCAGAAAATTCTGGAACACCTTTCCCCTATGTTTTTACCTTGGTACAAAATGAAATTGTGACATCATTAAGGGAACCCAGGACTTCTCTATTTGTATTCTTAGAACTTGCTAGATTTTTCGAAGGGTGGTCTGGTCAGTCCTTGTGTTAAAGAAAATCTATTGTGGAGAACGTGTAACATCTTCCATTTAATCCATGTGGCAACTAGGTTTGTTCTAGAATCTAGAGAACGTGAAGACTTTAGCGGCGAGCCAGTAACTCAGTATCTAGACACAATTCCTTGATAGAACCTCTTTTTTCTTTGAGGCTAGAATTGACATATGCTAAGAGTGTGAATGTGACTCCAAGGGGTGAGGCGCGCGTCCAAAATAGTATCTGCCAAATACCTTGCGGTACTGTTTGTTATCCAAGGGTATCCTCTGCCGCGTACTGCCATCACCTCCTTTTCTGCCAGGGTTGGCCCGGAGCTGACAGGTGTGCGCGGCTTGGAAGGGGTGGCGAGGCGGAGGAGGGCGGGGTTGATCAGGAGAGGATCAGGACTTTATGACGGAGCAGAGTCCATCTCCATAATCAATCAAAGTTCGAATGGTTTCGTTCGCTTTGTTCTGGCAAGCCAGCGCACAAGCCAGACTCTTTAACTACAGTCAGCACTGAGACCCACGCCGCAGCACGGCCATCGAGCAACGGCCCCAACCAGTACTTGTCGGTGGCCGCACGCCGCCGCCCCCTTTAAGAGCCTACTCCGCGGGACTAACGTTCGAACGGGCCCTGGCGCCCCTCCTCGGCCCCTGATTGGCCGACTGCGGCGCACGAGGGCCCGCCGGCCCGCCCCGGAACGGTTGGCGGCCCTTCATGATTGGCGGTCGAGGAGCGTATATAAAGTGGGGGGCGGCCCAGCTGCCTTCAGTTTAGCGACCGACCCAAAGGTGTGAGGTTGTGTGGTGCGGAGAGGTCGAGGCGGCAGGACGAGTTACCGGAATCATTTCAGTTCAGAACGTTCAACTACCGAGGGCGCACCGCAGGGGCGGACTTGTTGACGCCCCCTTGTCCCCCGCCCAGCTTCCGAACGTGAGAGCCGGGGCTCACCTCCGTCCCCTCGGCGCTAGCCCTGTGAAGGCGAGGCGGGATGGAGTTCAAGCTGGAAGCTCACCGCATCGTCAGCATCTCCCTAGGCAAAATCTACAACTCGCGGGTCCAGCGCGGCGGCATCAAGCTGCACAAGAACCTCCTGGTCTCGCTGGTGCTGCGTAGCGCCCGCCAGGTCTACCTGAGTGACCCGTGTCCCGGACTCTACCTGGCCGGTCCCGCTGGGAGCCCGGCAGCGCCGCCGCCGCAGCCCGGGGAGCCCGCGACCGGGACGCCCGCTGGCTGGGGGGAGCCGCCCCCGCCGGCCGGCCGCGCCGCCTGGCCGGAGACGGAGTCGCAGCCGGGGCGCCCCGCGGTCCCAGACGCGCCGAGGGCTGGGGACACGGATCCTGCCGCGACGGAGA
>NW_007728504.1:200553-202957 GCF_000696425.1 Galeopterus variegatus
CGGCCCCGCGGGCTGCTCGGCGGCCGGCTCGACCCCGCTGAAGAAGCCCCGCCGGAACTTAGAGCCGCAGCCGGGCGGGGGAGCGGAGGACGCCGAGGAGGAGATGGAGACCGGTAACGTGGCCAACCTCATTAGCATCTTCGGGTCCAGCTTCTCGGGACTCCTACGGAAAAGCCCCGGCGGCGGCCGGGAGGAAGAAGAGGGCGAGGAGAGCGGTCCGGAGGCCGCCGAGCCCGGGCAGATCTGCTGCGAGAAGCCGGTGCTGAGAGACATGAACCCCTGGAGCACAGCCATCGTGGCCTTCTGAGCCCTCGGCCCCCGTGCGGGAAGGAGGTTGAGCGGCGGGCGTCCCCGGAGTGGGGCCGGGCCTCTCCCAGCTGCGAGGACGCCCCAGGGCCGCGGGCGCTGAGCTCGTTGGGGAGACTGGTTGCTGCCGGCCAGCGCGCACTGAACCCCGGGCTCGGCAGCCCTGCTGTACCGAGACTCTCGAGTCGCATCTTGGGACCTGGGAGTTTGAGGCTTATTGAAAGAGGACGTTTGTGAACTTCGTGTACGTGTATGTGTCTGTGTATGTAAGTTTGTCTTGTTGAATTAAGACTATTTTGTCCTTCTGGAATGCACCACCCTTCCCCGGGGCTTCAGAGATTGGGGGCAGACAGGGACTTTCCTGTGCCGGCAGCACAGAGAAGGAAGCGGCTAAAAGGTTGGGGCCGGGGAGTTCCCATTCGTTCTTGGGGGAGGGAGGGACTTTACACACGCCCCTCACATGAAAGCTAGAGCCACACCACGGCCGGGAGTGGCGTTTCCTCACTGGATTTCCTAAGACGAGAGGGATTTAGTCCGTAGTAGAGACGTGGATTCTATCCTTTCTCTCTCCTTGAAGAAACGATTATGTCCTGTGATCACTCTGAGAAAGGGAAATATTAACGGCCCTTTGCTTTTCCGCAGGGGAAAAAAAGCTTGATGAACTTCACAGAAGACTTCAAGCTTGGAAATATGGAGTTTATAGAGAAAAAATATATTTTAAAAAGCTCTAGGTCAGAACACAGTGCTTTTAAGAAGTGTTTAATGAAACAAAGTTTACAGACAGAAGCCCTAAGTGGAAAGACTTTATGGTTTTGTAAATATGGTGACTCCAGTCTTTGTTGTATAAAGGTTGGGGGAGCTGACAAGGCTTTTGTACAGTATTTTCTCCTTGGTTGTATTGATTTTTGTATAAAAATGTAACTTTACGTGTCTAACACGTATTAAATATTTTGAAGCAACTTCACTGCCTCTTTGTAATCATCTGTCTGGTGGGGACGGGGGCGGGGGGAGTGGGCGGAAGGAAACTAAGGCCTGGGCTAGAAAATTGAAGGTGTGGTTCTTAATATCAGTCATTTACAGACTGAGGACATTATTGGCTGACTTTACTTAGTACCAAGAGACACGTTTAAGCCTTTCCGCCCCCAATCCGAGGACTGCTATTAGATACTATTATTAGTGACTTGGCAGTTCCTTGAAACCTGCCACTAAAACCGCCTTTTCTAAAGTCAATTTAGGCCAATTTTCTGTAGCCCAATCTGATGGTGTCTGTTTAACATTTAATTTAAGCACCAACTTTTGAAGCCTTTCCCATCTACAGAAATGTTTTTCACCAAAACTTTATTTTAGTCTCCTGGGTCTTCTTTTAGCTTTGTTATTGGGGGGGGGGGGGGGAAGGGGGGGGGGAGAACTGGCGTTAGAAGTCTATTAGAACCAACATATGAGGAAGCTGAGGAGACTGACTTGTCCAGAGGGTCAGGTGGTCAGGACCACCTCTGCTTTTCCAGTGGGTGGCAGGTGGAAATTTTCAATTTTTTTTCTGTTACTGTATCTACAGAAAATAAATGCACCCATAGAAGGGAAATCGCTTGTGTCAGACCAGTTAAGGAAGGAGGCCAAGGAGGGCCAGGCAAATTTAATTTTTCATTTAGCAAAACTTACTGACTTGCTTTTGTCACTCAAATGGTGACATCAATGTTTTTGTCATAGTAATCACCTTAGGTGATGACAGCAACTAAGTCATCTATTGATTTTACTAGAATTACTGCATTTAAGAGTTTTTTGGGCTGGCTGGTTAAAGCATAGTGCTTATGATACCAAGGTCCAAGGTTCAATCCCTGTACCAACAAGGTACCCAGAAGTTTTTTGTCTAAAGCAAAATGTTCAATATTTGAAAGGTGTCCGATAATTTCTACATCAGAAGCAAACCAGTCAGAGGATGGTGTTTTAAAATATGGTTGTTGGTACTTTAAAAGACGATATTGAGGGGGGAGGGAGAGGGGGATAGGGAGAGATTGGACAGGGGTCATAAAGAATAAGTACAATTGGTGGTGTTGATAACACCAAGGCCATGGGTTCAGATCCCTATATAGGGATGGCC
>NW_007728504.1:203596-207052 GCF_000696425.1 Galeopterus variegatus
CCATATATGGGATCCGAACCCGGGGCCTTGGTGTTATCAGCACCGCACTCTCCCGAGTGAGAGAGAGAGTGCGGGCCGGCCCAAGCATAAGGAACTTTCTACTTTATGTTTCATCATAATATAGTCACAGAACTAAACATTCTAATTAGGGTCTTGTTAAATTGACTTGTTTTTCTTTCAGAGATTAGCTACTTAAGTTTTGTTATAGCCACCGAAGATCCATTGAGGGCTGAGTGCTTAAACTGAAGAAGGTGTCTAGGGCCTGAATTCCGCAAACATTTCCTGTTACTAGAAAGTAATTATTATGCTTGAACAGCTATCTCAATCCATTTTTATATTTGAGAGGTGGTAATATTTGGTGTATTTAAGAGAGCTGATATGTTTTGGATGAGGTAAAAGTTCCTGTTGATTCTTGGCTTCATATTAAGGTGAACCATGGGACCATGTGCTTAATTTAAAGAACGTAAATTGGCATATTTGATAGGGGGATAAAGCTTTTGTGGGAAATTAGAAAAGATCATTATCTTTTTTTGCTGCAGAATTGTTGCAGAAGCAGTATAGGTTAATCGTTAGAGCATGGGCTCTGGAGGCACACTGCCTGGGGTTTTGTATCTTGGCTCTGCCCCTCAGCTATGGGATCCTGGACAAGTTACTTCATCTCTTTGTGCCTCAGTTTTTAAAATTGTGAAATTGGGATAATTGTACCTATCTCATAGGGTTGTGAAAATTAATTAGTTAATGCTCTTAGAAAAGTACCTCATACCTAGTAAGCACTCAATTGTTGATGTAGAAGTGAATTCTGTATATAAATTAAATATACTGTGGTCAAAGAATTGTATATATTTGTAAGAAAGGGGAGGGGAGAATTTTCAAATTTTTCTCTCTGTGAATATTGGGTTCTTTTATTCTTCTGTTATTCTCTGGACACTTGGCAGTGGCAAAGCTTTGTTCCACCAGCATAGTTTTGTTCCTTTGTATGTCTCACCAACCCTGTGACTTTCCCAATTGTGTCAAACGACTCTATTTTCAGGGAGGAGTAAGCAGGAGTGAAAACACAAGGAGCAAAGTTCTTGTTGACATACAAATGCTTTCTGTGGATGAGTAAAGAAAAAAAAAAAAAAAGCCCAGAGTTATTTTTAGCCTGAATTGCTTGGGCATAGAATGTTTCTTAAGCCATGCTCATTGATAGGTCCTTAACAAGAGCCTTCCCATTACCGAGATAGGGGATAGAGTTATGACACAACTAAATAAGATGCAGTACAACTAGAAATGAAGCCATAGTTTTAGTACCTAACCATTTCTTGACCACTCTGGGAAGGACTTGGTCTCTTGATCAAATTAACCTTAGCTCAGGTCTGGAAATTTTTTTGACTGCCATGTAAAAGCCAGATGTTTAAAGTGCTTTCTGACAAGTACTCCAAGAAGATCCCATTAATAGGGAATAAAGATGATACATTTTATTTTATTTTATTTATTTATTTTTTTTAAGATGATACATTTTAATACAGTACTTCTCAACCATGTCGCTTTAAACCTGTCTTCTTCAGAAACCATCCACTGTACTTGGGGAAAAGAACTAATGATGGAAAGCTTAAACTGCCCCTCCAAAGCAACTGGGTTTTTTCTATAGCATCGAATAACCTTTCCATTCCTCCCAATCATCACTGATTGGATTTTGGGATGAGAAGTGAGGGAAAATGTTTCTCAGAATAAAGATATAATAAACATTGGGAATGAAATGAATGATGACAAAACTCCATTTTAGCACCATTTTAACTCCATTGGGTTAGTCTGAGTCTCTCTTACTTCCACTTACTAGGCATGACAACCTAGCTTAGATCTGTAGGAGGGGTCGAAAGGCCAATACCCACTGTGACGTGGAGTTTGATGGACATTGATTTCCTTATACTTTTTATTTTTTTAAGTAGAGTTAGTTCAGTTCACTGAATAACCAAAAGATTTCTGATCTCTTGCCCCAAATATTTTACTCTTGTCCTGTTTGTGAATTTTTTATTCTCCTAGGCTCTCTTTTATCCCAGCAGTTCCTGAAAGAAGACAGGAATAAAAAGAAACACTAATCTAATCTTCCCATGACTATGAAAGAAGCCATTACTCTGAGGTGCAGTGCTCCGGTAGGGAGCAAGGTCTGCTTCCCAGGATGCCTGGCACTCTTTCCAGTAATGAGCAGTTTGTCTCTCAGCCTTTGAACCATTGTTCCAATTTAAAATTCTACCCAGCAGAAAGCCTTGAGACAAAAAACATAGTAGAAGCAGAGTTGATGTTAGGAATCACTATGATCTTAACTCCTGCCCTTGGAGTTTTTCAATAATAACTCTTGAGGGTACAATAGAGAATGAATATGAAAGAGCAGAAAGTGTAAAAGGATACATGCATCTAGTTGAATGCCTCCTTCCTGATCCAAATACAGTTTTGCCCAATGTCTGGCACCACTTCCCCCACCCCCAGTGGAAAATGAAGATTTTAAAAATAAAATCTCTCTAGCAATTGCTCTCTCCCAGAGGAATACAGCCCAAAGCGTCTTTACTGGAGTACATCCTGGGGTTTGTCTCAGACCTTTGGAATCCTGGAGGCAGAGCAGGAGAAGCCTCCAGGGACTGCATTCCTGAAAGGGCCTTTCCTTCTCTCCTACTCTCCTGATCAGCAGCGGCCTCCACCACTGGCTGCTGCCTACTTACAGGCAGGTGAGGAAGTATTGGCTACCAGCTTTTGGAAGCTGAAGGAAGAGGGCTGGTCCCCATCACTGCTGTTGAGCATGTATAGAAGGTGATTCTTTAGGGGACTGGCATAGAGTAGGCCTGTGATGCTGGTAATCTACTTATTGAGAGTTTATATATACTAAAGTTTTCTTGGAACTGGTCACATTCAGAAGTCTCTAAGCCTGTGTGATAGGCCATACTCCTAATTTACAGAATGAAGATGAGACTCGGTTGCCCCTTTTCTACCCATTTAGCACCAAGTCAGCCCTGGCCCAGCCCTCTGCTTTCTCCCTATGAACTGGGCCTCTGCCAGGTTGTCTCAGCCCAGTCATTCCACCAGATGCCAAGGCAAGGCTTTCAGTTTTTCTAGAACTCAAGGATGTGTCAAAAACCATGTGCTCCCACCTGCATGTGCTTTGTCCCATTCCACCTTTCAATACTTGGAGCAGGGCTGCTGCTAGAAACTGGCTTGCTCTGAAGTAAAAGAATAAACCATTCTATTCCCTCTGTGCAAATCTGTGTTTCCTCTGCTCAAAGCACCGAAGTCTCTGAGGTGTAGGATTTTCTTTGGCTACTCCCCACAATGGATCCCCCTGCTGAGTCCAGGATATCATTCATTAGAGTTTTTCTCCAAGTCAATCCACATTTTCTTGGCGATTTCTTTCTAGCCAGTCACAATATCATCCTACCCTTTGTGGCATAGATATTTCCTTCAGTGCTGTAGCTGTTCTGTCTTTCC
>NW_007728504.1:207949-210021 GCF_000696425.1 Galeopterus variegatus
TGTGCAACAGAGGTGACCAGCAGGAAGTGAGCTAAAGGGTTTTAAAGCAATTGGGGGGGGGGGCAGGGGGCAGTGTTTGCAGTCATAATCAGGAAGAACTGCCACTGAGTCAATATCTGCTCAAAAAGGTCAGCTGTCAGCTGAGTAAATTCAGGGTAGGAGCACCCCATCCTTTTTATTCTCCCTGGCTTCTCTTAAGCTGCACCACAACCTCCTGTTTCCTTCAGACAACTTCTAAGTTTTCTTTTTGGTTTGGAAAAGGGTGAAAATGCCTTGGCATCTGCATTTATCAGTCCTTTCTCTCTCTCTCCATTTCTATTTCTCTCTCACTTTGTGACCTAGTTTAGAGAATGGAGTGGCTTTTATTTTTATGGCTATGGGAGAAATCCCTAAAAGCAAAGATTTAGTTTTAGAAGCTCCAGTTGAGGTACATGGGATGTTGTCTGGGGTTGTTATTGATTTATAATTTCTGTGGGTTTCTCCCCTCACCCCGCTCTCTCTTCAAAATGTCTTTTGAAAGGCTCTCAGTCTGCATTGCCAAGAGCAGCAATAAAGATGTGGAGTGTGGGCGATTCTGGTGTGTGGGCTGGCCCAGCTGTCTACTTCTCAACCTTTCAGTCACCTCAGCATCCGGCATCTGGCCTCCTATACATGGAGCATGCAACTCCTTAAGGATCCTGAATGTCCTTATGAGAGAAGACAGGGAAAAGTCTCCTACTTACCAGGCAGGAAAGAGTAAATAAGGTCCACAGAGTGAGTAGCAGGTCATCTTGAATGGTCAAGTGAGGACCCAAGCAGAGGCAGTGTTAGAATTCATCCCCAGATTGNCCTTACCATGAGACTTGCAGAGTCTCCAGAGACTCTGGGCTCTGGAGATCAAGCCACAGCCATGGTAGCTGAAAGTCGTCCTTTCCTTGTGCCTTACCAGACCCCCAATGCCGTCATAATAGCATGGGATGGGTAGGGAATAGACATCCTAGAAACAGGTGTAGCAACTGACAACCAACTTGGCTTGCGGCCAGATGCAGGAAAGGAGAGGCAAAGCCAGGGGAACCCACACATGGGCTACACAGCATTCCTGCTTCCTGTTCCTTTGCTGGAATTGCATGTGCTGCTTTCTGGAACAGATAATGAATCCCAGAGCAGCTCAGATGGAGAAATACAAAAGTGCCTCTTTGCCTTGTCTTCCTGCTTTAGGCTTTGATTGATTAATAGAGACTTTACAGTGAGTTACTAGAAGTGGGAGTGGAGGAGTAGTTATAACCCACTAGGATTGTGCAACAGAGGTGACCAGCAGGAAGTGAGCTAAAGGGTTTTAAAGCAATTGGGGGGGGGNATTCCACCAGATGCCAAGGCAAGGCTTTCAGTTTTTCTAGAACTCAAGGATGTGTCAAAAAACTATGTGCTCCCACCTGCATGTGCTTTGTCCCATTCCACCTTTCAATACTTGGAGCAGGGCAGCTGCTAGAAACTGGCTTGCTCTGAAGTCAAAGAAAAAACCATTCTATTCCCTCTGTGCAAATCTGTGTTTCCTCTGCTCAAAGCACCGAAGTCTCTGAGGTGTAGGATTTTCTTTGGCTACTCCCCACAATGGATCCCCTTGCTGAGTCCAGGATATCATTCATTAGAGTTTTTCTCCAAGTCAATCCACATTTTCTTGGCGATTTCTTTCTAGCCAGTCACAATATCATCCTACCCTTTGTGGCATAGATATTTCCTTCAGTGCTGTAGCTGTTCTGTCTTTCCATTTCTGTCTGTATGGGTCTTCTTGGGTCTTCTAAGTCTCCACCCTCTACTGAAGACACATGCATCATTTGCCTGGGGAAGAGTCTGACAATGCTTCGGCCTGCTAAGAAGGAGCAAAGATTTGGATTTCCTTACCATGAGACTTGCAGAGTCTCCAGAGACTCTGGGCTCTGGAGATCAAGCCACAGCCATGGTAGCTGAAAGTCGTCCTTTCCTTGTGCCTTACCAGACCCCCAATGCCGTCATAATAGCATGGGATGGGTAGGGAATAGACATCCTAGAAACAGGTGTAGCAACTGACAACCAACTTGGCTTGCGGCCAGATG
>NW_007728504.1:211785-212935 GCF_000696425.1 Galeopterus variegatus
AAAAAAAAGTATCCACTTGCTTCATAATTGTGATTAGAAGATAAATTAGTGTTTGTAAAGCAAAGCTAAAAGATATAAACCGCTCAGCCTGAGTCTCATCAATTAAGTATTTACAGGAAAACCCAGAAGGAACTCATCCATGGGGAATCCAAAGTTGCAAACAACAGGATCCTGGCCCGTAAGGCAATTACATTCCAGATGAGATACAAAAACAGCACAGAACCCCCCAGAAAATCTGATAGTAGATAGGCAAGCATGCTCTAGCCTCTTGCTTCTCAAAGTATGGTCCATGGACTAGCAGCATGGTACCATCTGAGAGCTTACGAGAAATGCAGAATCTTAAGCCCCGCTCCAGACCTACTAAATCTGCAGTTTAACAAGATCCTCAGGTGATTAGTTTGCACATTAAAGTTTAAAAAGCACCAGATATTTCCACTGATCCTGAGATGGTGTGAATTTCTCAGCTTTAGGTCATTTAAGGCCTAGCTCTCTCTTCCCACTCCTTCNGAATACATAAACTCCTAAATATGTGCCTCTTATCAGGAGGAATAAACACTTTCTTTTCCTTCTCCTGTCAAATAAAAGACCAGAAATGTTAATAAATCACTCCAGGGACCTTGTTAGTATCAGCAGCCTGCATTCTTTTCCTCACTCCCAGCCCACTAAGACCCTTGCAGCTTAAACTCCAGCATACCAGTTGGCAAGGTAACGAACTGCTAGATGATCCTGAAGAATAAAAGGATCACTCCTCAAGACCCTAGTGCCACCAGCTACTAATCTAAAGATAGAGATTTCTGATGCTTCATCCCCTTATATATTAGGAGTTTAAAACATATTGGAATACAAGCGTGTGCTATGAGAAAAGCAGGATTTGGAGTCCTTGCCAGCAGAAAACACACACACTTGTAGTCTGTTCTCATTTGGAAAGCCAGTTATGAATGAGCGTGGTTTCCTGGATAAGAAATTTTCTCTTCCTCCCCTCCCCACCAAGTCTGACCTTATCTGTCATTTTCAGTGTTATAGAGGATTAGTCTGAGGCTGAAAACAGGTTGAGACATGTCCAACAAAGAGGCTCCGGATACTGAGAGAAGAGGCAGGGAAGCCAAGCACTTTTAGGTCTCTTAAGGCAGCTGACAGAGGGTAAGGAGAT
>NW_007728504.1:213967-219508 GCF_000696425.1 Galeopterus variegatus
CAGTTAGCTCATTGGGTGAGCATGGTGCTGACAACACCAAGTCAAGGGTTAAGATCCCCTTACTGGTCATCTTTTAAAAATTTTTTTTAAAAAGAATTAATAGCTGTACTTGGTAGTGGGATCGTTTCCTGCTAAATCTGTGAGAGTGATTTACAAACCAACATCATTACTGAAGCTTTGTCACAATTTTCTGAAAGGATAAGGTGAGGCTCGTTAGCCTTTGCATGCCTAGACCACCCAGAGACAATATTCAACCCAGAGCTCAAAATTCACGCAGTCTGTTTGCTTTCTGTCCTAATTAGCTGAAGCTATTTCTGAAAACAAACAGATCATCTCTTCTCACAGCTTCCCTCACAGCCTTTCCCAATTGCTATCCATATCTAGTGCCTTTTTCTGACTTTCCTCTGGTTCTTCTACTCATATTCCCTCTCAGACACCAAGGTTGCAAAGTGTGACCACACCCCTCCCCCACGCATCTTGCCAACACGCCCAAACTCTTGTTAAGCTTACATAGCATTACCTCCGCAATGTCGCCCATTTCCATTCCTGCTTCCCAGTTCCCACTGTTCCCATCTTCGTTCTTGGCTCCAAACACTTGTTACTTTAGTCTGTTCTTTTCTCTGCCTCAACCCCCCACTCCCCCTAGCCGTACCTTATAACTAATAGATTATTCATCCTACCGTATAGTTTTGTGATGTTATCAGTCTCTGACTCAAAAACCTCTAATGACTTTCGATATTCTCCATGAACTCCTCTGCCTACCATTCAGCCTTTCATTCACCCATCATTTATTGTCTACTCTGTGCCAGATAAGTAAGGAACTTGATGTCTGCAGGGGAGAGGAAACGGAAAATTGATCAATACAATTCTGGTTTAATACTATGGTGATACAGGAATACTGATGATGGGTAGTTAGCCCAGATAATTAGGGAAGGGTTCCTGGGAAGAGGAGGTTATTTTTGGGTTGAGTCCCAAAAGACAAATTGGAATTAAATGATTTGGGAACAAGGGGAAATCAGTCCAGGCAGATAGGACTGCATGTACAAAGGCCCTGAGGCCAGAGAGATAGGGCTGCATGTACAAAGGCCCTGAGGCCAGAGAGCTGGTAGTAGCTGGACATCACAAATGCTTCATTCTGGTTGGAGCATGGATGTAGAGCGGGGGCATGGTCCCAAGGATCAAGAGGATCAGACTACAAAGGGTTAGGCACGCCATGCTAGGGGGATTGGTTTCATCTATAAAGATCTAGAGGGAACCAAGAAAGGCTTTTAAACGGGGGTGAGACTTGACTTGCATTTAGATTCGTCACTGGCTGTAGTACAGAGACAGGACTGGAAGTGCAAGAAGAGGACAGACTGAAGGCAAGGAGAAGCAGGAACCAGTTAGATGGCTGTTAAATAATCCAGGTGAGAAATTACTGGGGCCAACAGCAGCAGTGGCACTTCTCTTGAGGCATCTATTGTACATTACCTTGTATTGTTATTTATGTACACATTTTTTAGTTTCCTGGAATTCCCTACTTCTTTCCCCACCAAATTGTAAAGTCTTTGACGATAAGTGCTGGACCATAGTCTTATTTATGCAGAAGCCTTTTCATGCCAGAATCTGCATTGATATCAGCAGAACGAGAGAAAGTGAAAAAATGGGGACTAGTTTAGAAGCAGTGGGCAGGCAGGAGCTGACAAGCAAAAGAGAGAAAGGAATGTGAGGTTTCTTTCACTCCGACCCCACACTTCCTGCGGCCCAGTTGGGTTCCTGCTCCAGTTTCTGAGAAGCAAACTCTGAGTCACCTCTTTCCTCCTGAGCTTCTCTTTCCCCCAGAGGGATTCGAAGGCTGCAGGGGTATTGGAGCAGAGAGGATAGCAACACCATCTGATTCTTTCCCCTTCTCACAAAATAGACAAAGAGCAATGATGGTGACAATAGCCAAGCCAGGAAGAATCTAGCCAGAATATAACCATCTGCCTCTCACCCCTGAGATCTCGCTTTCACTGGGGTGGAATTTCACTTGGAAAGTAGGCAGAGGGGGTTGAAATTAGCCTGGAGAAGCCAGGTGAGAGGAGCGCTTGAAGGAAGGCAGATGCCCTTTCGGCAGAGAGTGGAATCAAATCATTTAAGCCACTTCTCTGGCTACCTGGCTCTTTGCTTTTTGGTAATTGCTTGTTTACTCACTTCCCAGTTCTCAGAGGCTGTTGGACTCCTGCTGCTTTGGGAGTTGTGGGCTTACCCGACCCCCCTCCTCCCCTCACCTTCTCCACTGTATGGAACCCACTGGGAAGGAACAAAGACCAGAGTTCAAGTCCTAATGAGGTCTCCAGTGAGGTAGAGGTGATAGTCTTCATTTGGTCCCAGGCAGAGAGATATTGAAATCCCAGAACCAGCCCTTAAATTGGCTGTTGGCCTGATGCTCGGAATGAGTACCCCTGGGAGGTGGGCAGGCCTCTGGAACCTGGTTTCTGGGAGGTGGTCTTGCAGTGCAAGTAGTCTTACTGGGCTCATTTCTTCTCCAACCTACAGTCCCTCCCCCAGAGGGGGCATTTGAGTGCTGCAATTTAATAAATCCTTGAAAATCAGAGTGGACTAAGATGTGATAAACACAAGTGTGCAAATTGTACCTATAAAGAAAACAGTAGAAGATAAGTGAATCCTCATATCTGACTTGTACTCATATCTGACTGTAACTGGTAAGAGCTTGTATTAATGCTTCCAAAAGGGGACAGATGTTAATCCCTTCATTAATTAAGGTCCTCATCTGCATTTCTATTGTGAGGGATGATCATGTATTTGTTTAAGTACGATTTTGGGTCTCTGGAGATCAGCAATTCTGTGAAAACCTTGACTAGGGTTAGGACCTTGCTAGAAAAAGACATAGGTGTGCAATTCATATCTTGTAATTAAAGCACATTATCACCTACTTACAAATGGTTAGGGCTATAATAAACTAACTCTTAGGGGACCCCAGGTCAAACAAACAAATATAATTTACTGTAGAAGTGTCAATATGAACCTAATTGGAGAGTTTACTACTGCTTTTCCTTAGGGACATTAGGTCCTTAAGGACTCTTAGACTTGATCTCTTAGTTCTCGCCTTTGGCCAGGGCGTTGGGGAGGCCATCAGAGCCCTTGAGCGGGGGGAAGAAAAGCTACATCTTCAATGGCAGCTGGGGCATCTCTGCCCCTTCCTTCCTCCCTTCCTATCCTTATCAGTACTTGTAGCTCCTCCAAAGCCCTGTTTTCCCAAGCTTTCTCTGCCTGGCCCCTCCCCACATACCTGCTGGGTCAATTAATCCTTGCAGACACCTCCTTGTTGTAATTATTTGTTCACATTTCTTTTCCCAACCAGACTGTGCCCTCCTTACGTCTCAATCACATTCATCTTTCTATCCCCATAATCTAGCCCAGAACCTGGCATGTTGGTCATTCACAATCTGTATGACTTTCAGCAAATCATTTAATCTTTCTGAGTCTTAGCTTCTTAATTTTAAAGTAAATCTTGCCAATTCCAACTCACACGGTTACGAATTAAAAATGAGACAACTGTGGAAATGCTGAACAAAACGCCAGGTGGTGGAGGTGGTAGGAGGGGCGCTTAGCTCCAAGCAAAGACATATTTGTCTTAGTCTGCTTGGGCTGCCATAACAAAATACCATAGACAGAGTGGTTTAAGCAATAGAAATTTATTTTCTCACAGTTCTGGAGTCTGGAATTCTAAGATCAGGGTGCCAGCATGGTCGGGTTCTAGTGAGGGCTCTCTTCCTAGCTTACAGACGACTGCCTTCAGGCTATGCCCTCATATGTGGGGAGATCTCTCTCTCTCTCTCTCTCCCCCTCCCTCCCTCCCTCCCTCCTTTTTGTTAGAAGGCCACAGCTCTATCGCATTAGGACCCCACGCTTATGATCTCGCTTAACCTCAAATACCTCCTAAACACCCTATTTCCAAATATAGTCACATCAGAGGTTAGGGCTTCCACATATGAATTCTGGGGGGACACAATTCCATCCATAGCAATATTAAAAGAGATTCATTAGGACATAGAACTCTTCAGTCCTGACCCCACATCCCCAGCCTGCAGATCTGGACCCACCCCCACCCCCTGCCCCCATTTTGCAGCTACAATATATGAATCATTACCTGTATACCAATTTATAGATATCCCAATAACTAAAGCATTTGTATGACATAGCCTATAGCTTGTGAAGAATATTTTATACATTGCCTCATCTTCACAAACATCATTTCGCAGGTGAGGAAACTGAGGCCTAAATGGCCCAGCCAAGTCTCATGCCCATGTCCTTTGACTGTACACCTCCAAACTCCTTCCGCCATCCCAAGGTACCCAGCTATAACGACTTCAAAGGAAACACAGGGCTCTAAGAACTGGCCAAGTCTAAACTCTAAGTTCCTCCACTATGACATAGCTGAGACTCTTGTATTTACCCCCAAATGAATCCTTTTTTCTTGCTATGGGATTTTATGAAGTTTGATGTAGAAAATATGTACGGAATGGGGTAAAGTGCTTAGAGGAAGGGACTTTACACTTGCAAGGTATTAATATTTTATTATGTTCGTTTGACTTGGGGCCAATTTTCAAGGGACTCTGCATACTTTTTTAGTGTATTTCTTTGGGATACCCTGCCCACCAGCACAACTGAAACGAGGCATTATGTGGTTGTAATCTTATCCATTCACTAAACATTGATTTAGTTTAGAAACTTCTATGTGTCAGGGCCTCTGCCCTGCAGGTACTTACATTCCAAATAAGTCAGGTGAAAACTCTGTCCCTTGAAAAGGATGGTATAAATGGAACTATCTCTGATCTGCCCCTTTCCTTCTTACACCTCTCTCCCATCCCCCCTTTCCCAACCAGAACCTCTCAATCCTGACCCAGACACCCTGGCAGCTGGAGACATTCTTTGGGATCTGCAATACTCCCTCCTCACCACAACCAACACACAACATGCGCGAGGGCCATGCAAGGTCGAAACCTTCCTCTGGGGAAGGGGGGTGGGGGAGTGGGGCTCATCCCAGCAGGGAGAAATAGGGACCTTTGTTCACCGGGTGCGGAGCACGCGGGCCGGAGAAAGAGTTCCCTGGAATGCACGACCACGGCTCCCGAAAGCGATTCCCGCTCCATCCCTCCCTCCAGCCCAGTGCCGCCAGGGCCCACACCTCCTGGTTTCTCCGGCCCCGGTCCCCAGGCAGGAGGGGACTTTATTTCCCTGGTCCCTCTTTCATGGGGTCATGCAAACCAGAGACCTTCCGCCAAGGTCTCCTCCCATTCCAGAAGGAAGGGCGAGGTGATCCGGGGAGGATTTAAAGGGGCCCAGAGGTCAGGCGGGACAGGAGGAGGCTCCGCAGAGAAAGGGGGACGAGCGTGGCGGCTCCCGCAGCCTCGGTCGCCGCGAAGCTTCCTCCTCGGCTCCCGCCTTTCCGGGCCGGCTGGCCGGGCAGAGGGGGAGGGGAGGCTCCCTGCGCCGGCGGCCGCAGCGGCCGTGGCCACGCCGGGGTGCTGCCCAGCCCCAGAGCAGGCCGGGCGGGGG
>NW_007728504.1:220508-231000 GCF_000696425.1 Galeopterus variegatus
CAAACCACTTATCTGATAAGTAAAAAATTGTAAATATGTAAAAAATATAAAGGACTCATAGAACGCAATAGGAAAAAACAAACAACATAATTTTAAAATGGTCAAAGGTTCTGAATAGATATTTCCCCCAAACAAGACACATACATGGCCAAAAAGCATATGAAGAAATGTTCGATATCAACTACTCATCAGGGAAATTGAAATGAAAACCATGATAAAATATCACATCACACCCATTAGGATGGCTATTATTTAAAAATATTAAACAGTTGCTGGTGAAGAAAGGAGAAATTGAGATTCTTGTATGCTGTTGGTGGGAATGTGAAAATGGTGCCACCAGTATGGAAACCAGTAAAAACAATAGCTCAAAAAATTAAAAGTAGAACTCCCCTATGTCTCAGCAATCTCTCTTCTAGGTATATATCCAAGAATTGAAATAGGGTCTGTAGAAGATAATAGCATTCTCATGTTTATTACAGTATTATTCAGAATAGCCAAGATACAGAAACACCTAATGACCATAGACAGATGAATGGTTTTAAAATGTGTTATATTATTTGATCTTTAAAAAGAAGGAAATTCTGCTATATGTGACGCGCTCCGCGGCGGGGAGCCGGCGGCCCTGGGCGCTCCCGGCTGCACGTGCTGTCCCCGCCGTCGCCCTCGCCAGACAAAGCGGGACCTTCCCGGGCGCCCCCTGCACTCGATGAACCCTTTGATTTCTTCCCACTCTCTCTTTCATCTCTCACTCCGTCCACTCCTCTCAGCTGCCTCCTGGAGAGCCTTCTTTTGTGCTCGCCACCTCAACTTTGGCCCTCTCTCCAAAGCTTTGCCTTTAACGACGACTTCATCCGACCTCCCCTTCTCCACGCTCCTCTTCTTTGGTGGCTTAATACATCTGCTGTAAGGGCCACTGGCCCCTCTCTTCATATTTTTCAGCTCCACGCTACCTTTTCTGTTGTCCTCTCCCCTTCCTGTCAGAACCTGTCTGTCCTCAGCCTTTTCAAGACTCTTCCAGCAACTCTCTTGACATCCCTGCCTCTTCCCGGTTTCATTTCCACATTTTTTTTTCTCTCAGAGGGCTGTGGGACAGCACAAGAGTGACTGCAAATGGCGACCTAGATTGAGTGCCCTTTGTATCTCGCTGTCACCACCCTTTTTTCTGCCACCCTGAAATCACATTATTTGGGTACTGTGGGTGAGGCTGTGGGGGTTCTGCCGTTCTTGCCGTCATTAGCAGTTTCTTTGCTCGGAAGCTCAAGTGAAGGAAGCTTCTGGGAACTGGCCAGACACCCTCGAAATGCAAGTTGACTACTAAACATCTCTTATTCCATCTCTGCTTGGTCCCTCTTTGTTTAACACACCATCTGCCTCTTCCCACCTCTAGACTCCTTTCACCACCACCACCCCCAAACAATCACATTGTTCATCCTTTTGGCACCAGCTCTAGAAGAGGAAAGGGCAGGTCCTCCTCTTCAGGAAGGAAGGTGGGGCAGAGTAACTCCTGCAGGAAGGGAAGGAAAAAGGAGGGAAGGAAGGAAGTGGCCAACAGAAGAAGGTGGACTCCAGTGGGAGGGCTTTTCATTGTTTTAACTTCTTTCCTTTTGGAAAGTCAAGCCCAAACTCTGGAAAGTCTAGCCCAAGGCTATCCCAGAACCAAGGTTCTGCTGCCATCTCCCAGAACCCCAGCTGGGACTCCCTGCCTGAGCCTGGAGGGGGCAGAGGTTTTGGTGAACATATTTAAGGGAAGTGGGTAGAGTTCAATGCATGCTGCAAATTGAAAGCACTTACTAAAATTTTACTGTATCCATTTCCTTTTGTGTGTGTGTTTTTTCTGTTGGACGATGTCAGCTTTTATATTGCTTTTTCTAAAAAAAAAAAAAAGCCCCAGGGTAGAACAGGTAAGGAAAATGTGTCCAACATTTTCTGAGGAACTGAGGACCTTCTGCATGTGAATCTGCTCTTATACTCTGTAATACTTCACATTTACATAGGACTTTATAGTTTTTAAAGAGCTCCCACTTATGCTATCTTATCTTAACCATTATTGTCACCCCTACTTGGTCCTTTTCACCCACTAACTTTAAAACTCAGCCTTTCAGGTAATAAATATTCATCAGTATTCCCTCCACCCTTTTTCTGGCCTAGGCCTAGGAGCACAGGCAAGGAGGTGCTTTGGTCCATTCTAGGCCTGTGGTCTATTACCAAAGGTGCTTAGTTGTAGACTGAGAGGTTTGTCTTGTGACTTCTTTTGTGTAGTGTATCTTTGCATGTCCATTCACTTAAAACCCAAATGCCTAGAAAACTGCCAGCTCCAATGGCAGCTTCTTATTCTTTGAAAGCCCCAGAATGTAAAAAATGGACCCATGCTTTGGAAGACCTTGTCTGAAACCTAGTCCAAGGTTAAACCTGCTGTTTGTCTTCCCACCATAATTAACAGTGGAGCAGAGGCTGGAGGGAGTGGGTTTTTGTTTTTCTCCATCTGGGAAATCTCCTAGTGCTCTGTGAGAATGTCCTTGGGGAGAGAGTGTATCAACATTTCGATGGTCTGGAATGGGGAGGAGGTCAGGAGGGAAGCCCAACAACTCTAGGATCCTTTGTTGTTTTTTTTGAAGTTGCTGTCTTGTTGATGGAGGAAGGTACGAAGGTGTGGATACCTGCTGTATGGAGTTGGGACAGCTTACAAGCCAGTTTACCCTGGGCTCTTACTCAGGACACTGAGGTGGGGTACCTCAGGGAACTTACACTCTTCTGGGAAACACAAACCAAGTGCATAGCTTTGGTTATTGTGTGGAGGGGTGTGGGATGCAGATGTGGGGAGGACAGATTTCTGGTAAATAGAAGAAAGGATTTTCTCATAAACAGAGATCTCAACTATGAGAGGGGCTGGACTTCCTCAGGCATTCATAGTCATAGAGATGATTAAGGAGCCTAGGCTAGAAGTCCACCTGTCAGAAATTCTGCAGTGCATGTTCTTGTGCTGGGTGGGGGTGAACTAGTGACCTTTCTAATTTCAAGATTCTGCAATTTTGAGATATGCTAATGATCCTAGGCAGCATGTGATGAATAGCTAAAGCTTTACTAGGGATTCCATTCATCAAATATTTATTTTGTGTGTACTTTGTACTGCTACTCTGCTAGACACAGTGGGAGATTCAAAGATGAGAATAGTGAGGCTTAAGATCTTTGCAGAGGCCACCAACAGTTGGGGTAAAGTGAGGCAGGAAGGGTTCCAGGCTAGAATGAGTGGTCCTCTCCCCCATTACTACTTATTCAAAGTCTGGAGGCTCAGTATCCTCTTACATTATTGCCCTATGATTTGTTTCTTCCTGAGATGCTGGATTCAAAGATATCCAGGGACTGTTTGGCTTTGATCTGTAGGAGGGGGCAGAAAAGAGAAACTGTATTAATCCAGAGGAAGGACAGAGTGAATGGGGTTGTATCTGCAAGGGTGGATGCTGAGTGAGTGTAGAGCCCACCCTGTTAGGATATGCTGGGATGGGGACAGGAATGAGAACTGGGAGGAAAATGAGGTGGAAATGAATGAGCACCTGTAGGAAGAGGTAATGAGGTGAATCAGGAAAAACTGTCGCTGAGATCCAAGAAGGGACTGGGATGGTTAATCTCTCTTGGTCCTTTTAAAAGATGAGATGTGTCAGTTAGACAGCCTGGATTTATGAAGACAGATCTCAGTTTTGGGCTCCTATAGGAACTGAGGGATGGAGCAGGTAAGGCCTGCCATGGCTACTGTGAAAGATGACAAATGAGGTCCTACCACTTGGGCAGCCTGGAATCTGCAGCCCATCTCTCTTTCACCATCTTTGGCAAAAGGAGTCCTGCTGAGCCCCAAGAACTCCTTCCCTGGTCATTGTTCAGTGCCCCTGTCCCCATCAGCACCCCCCACAGGAAAAGTCCAGGTATCTGTAGGGTCTATCAGGACTTGTAAGCCAGAGAGAGTAGTGGGATAAGGGGTGGAGGTCACTGCAGGATGGTGAATTTCTGGGGAAATGGAGGAGTCCCTCTTAAGGATTCTGACTGGCTTATCTGTTCAGAGGCGTAACTCAGGAATTAGTTTAGAGTCTTTAGCATCCTTGGGGATGGAAACCTCCGCTTTGTTGGTTTATATCTGTGTGTGTCTGGGAATAGCTTCCCTCTCACAGCCATGGATACTCTCAGAATCCGTAACTCAGGAATTAGTTTAGAGTCTTTAGCATCCTTGGGGATGGAAACCTCCGCTTTGTTAGTTTATATCTGTGTGTGTCTGGGAATAGCTTCCCTCTCACAGCCATGGATACTCTCAGAATCTTATGCCCAGAAGGTCCTTCAGGAGATCACTTCTTGTGGCTTGGAAAGGACTGGAGTGTGACTTGAAGGGTCTTGGTGGTGGTGGGCACTCACATGCCCCTAACCATTGCCCCTACTGCAGATTCTTTTGAGACACTGGTCTAGTTTTGAGACATGATCTTCAGTACTCATTGAAATGCAAATGCTGCCTCTGTGGAATGATGCACCCAGGAATTACTGTCGGCTGTGAGGAGCAGACAAGCAGGCACAGAAAAGGGCTGCCCAGCATGGATCAGATTCCTGAAGGAATGGGATCAAGGACCAGGGAATTTTGATGGGGGTTGGGACAGGTCAAGGGAGAAAAAAATACAAACACCAGGATTAAGGTGAGAAGCTTTCTTTGATGTCTTCACTTCATCTCTGGTGAGCTGAGGGACTCTGCAGTTGCCCCTGGGTCTTGGCTGCCAGATAGAGGTGCTCAGGCACTTCTGAACTGTAGAGCCTGTGGACCAGTGACTGTGAGTCAAATGAGAACGTCTGAGGTAGGTGGGTGCTGAAATTCTACCTTGAATTTGAGACTAGGAAGGCTGCTTCTGGGAGTTTTGCTTGTCAGCATTCAGATCATCTCAGGGTTGTTTGGTTTGAAGAATGAACGGAAGCCAGGAGCTCAGTTTGACAAGGGCTCTGCAGGGGAATTGCGGGATGTGGCTGTGAGCCGCAGGAAGCCCTTCTCCTGCCTGGATGATGGATGTGGCAGGCCTCTGCAAGAGAGGCAGCCAGATGCTGATTGCTTTTCTGATGTTAGCTCTTGCTAGAGGAGTTCAGCTGGAAAACCCTGGCAAGTATTCTATGCAAGCCTTTGAAGACCCTGGCCTGAACTCAGGGTCCTCAGTGCTACAGACACCTGTGAGGTAGCCCTTGGAGTTCCACCTGCAAAGGGCGAGGCTGTAGAGGGGAGAAGTGAGTTGGAAGCATAAAGAGATGGGATAGCGAGTGGACTCTTCATCCCCAGAGGAACTGGTATTAAGCCTGGTGCATAAGGCAGAGTGACTAAAAGTGAGCCCTTGTGCCCACTGTGCCTCATCGAGTTTTGAGAGCTGAGTTATTGACGTGTAACCCAGACAATGCAGATCCAGCCATTCTTGGATACTGCAAGGCCTTTGGGCCTTCCTGTGCGCCTCTCTGCACTTCCCATCCCCATCTGCCAACCATTGTTTGGTCTTATCTACATTCTTGTCTGAGATATTCAAGAGCTAATTGGGCTAAGAGGACTAAAAGAGGCTCACCTTCACTTTCAGAGTTAAATCCAAATCCTCCAGTATTAGGTAGTTCAAGTCTTTGTAGTTTATTCCCTGCCTACCTTTGCTGCCTCTTTTGACACCATCCTACATTTATAGCATCCTCTAATCACACTGAAATATTTGTAGTTATCCAGAGCATGGTATTCGCTCATTCCTGTGTCTTTGCCCATGCTGTTCCCTCTCCCTGGGGTATGTTCTTCCCTTCTCCCAACCCAGAGATGTCTGGTAGTTCAAGTCTTTGTAGTTCATTCCCTGCCTACCTTTGCTGCCTCTTTTGACACCATCCTACATTTATAGCATCCTCTAATCACACTGAAATATTTGTAGTTATCCAGAGCATGGTATTCGCTCATTCCTGTGTCTTTGCCCATGCTGTTCCCTCTCCCTGGGGTATGTTCTTCCCTTCTCCCAACCCAGAGATGTCTGACTCATCCCATGACGCCTTCGAAAGAGCACTGTATCATTTTTCCCAGAGAGCCTTTCCTGATGCCCCCAACTCCCCAGTATGGAGCAAGATGTCCCTTCTCTGTTCTCCCACAGGAGTGTGTGCATACCCAGTCATAGCAGTTTCCATATTAGATTGTGGTACCTTGCTCCTTTGTCTCCCTAACAAGGAAACAGTTTCTTCTGAGTTTTCCTAGTGCTTAGGACAGTGCCTGATATGGAATCATCACTTGTTTATTTGATTAGTTGTTAATTGTCCATGTCCCCTCCCCACCCCAACTAGAACTTAAGCTCCATGGGAGCAAGGATCTTTCCTTCCTCATTCACTGATAAACCCCAATGTTTAGCATGTAGTAGGCCTGCAATAAATATTTGTTGAATGAATGCATGCAAGTCATGGGCTGATTCACATTTGGTGCTTCCCCTGAGTGCCCTAGTGACCTCGAATAAGTTACACAGCATACCTAGGATGGTGTGCTGGGAAGCTGTGATGTGACCTGCGTCCAGCGCATAGCCCTTGTGCACCACATCAAGTTGTCTTGCCTGGAACCTTATCCCAGCCTCTGCTGCTGTGGCCAGTTCTGTGCAGGATTCCCAGCTTTGTGCATGTGCAACTCAGAAGTACAGAGGAGTTAATACCTTGTGGGCAGCTCTTGGCCAATGAGGAACCAGAGCCAATGGATAAATGCTTTTCCCTTTCCTTCCCCTGGTAGATCATCCTGAGATGCATTTCAAAGTTTCCTCAGATGGTCCCCTAGGATTGGTTAACCAGTTGACCCTTAGCAATGGATAGTTTCATATGAAACCCTGTATTGGCTCTATGTCCTTCCCCATTTCTGATCCTTTTCCTCCAGGGTTCACATTCACAAATGTACCAGTTGCACATGGCCTTTGTCTTAGGCTCTGCTTTGGGGAGAACCCAGGTGAAGACAACCAGGTTCCACTCCTGGCTCTGCTACATATTAGTTCTGTCTTTGGGTAAAATCACTTAACCTCTTGCTTCTGTTTCCTTAGCTGGAAAATGGATATCCTAATGCCCACCTACCACACAAGGTTTTATCAGATTAGAGAACGTAATATATGTAACAGTGTCTGATTCAGTCCTTGCATATATCAGGCACTCATTAAAAGTTTCTTTCTTTTTTTCCCGTCTGTTTTTGTAAAAGAGTAGGTCTAGGAAGCCTGCTTGGCCTCCTGGCTGGTGAGGCCTTGTCAATAAATGTTGCTGAGCTTGATGTCCGCTCTGGTGGGAAAGCCAGACTAGAGGAGCAAAGGGTGACTAGGCCAGATGACTCAGAGATATGGAAACTGGATCATTCTTCTTTGGAGCATTCTATAAACATTGGTCAATGGAGTCTTGCAACATGCCTGACAGGTGGGAGGTGGGAAGAAGCGAGGGTGTGGAGGACGAGGAGGCAGGGAGGAGGCCAAACGTGTTGCTCACAGGGGCCAACGGTGGCATGTTTGAGATGCTCCTCTGGCACATTTGTATGAGGTATCTTCACGGCACGGGGATGGGGTGGTGACGTCTCATTCTATCACATTCTGTCCCCCACTTCTTGCTCATCAACCCCACAGCCTCTACCCAAGGGCATCCTTCTGCTGCAGAGAAAAATCCCAGAGTTCTTCATGCTCCGCTCATCCCAAATAGCTTAAAGCCCAAAGCAATGAAAACTGAGTACAATTTCCGGCCTTACCATAAGAGATGGGAAGTAGATTTGGAAGCAGAGTTCTCCTTGGCTCCCCCTTAATTTATATACTCTATGCCTCCTCAGCCTACAGGTAAGGCAGGTTTTGGGCACCTTAAGCCCATTGCCTACTGGGAAGCTCTTTGGGAAATGACTCAGGAGGGGTGGGTCAGCTTTCCTGGCATTTAATCATTAAATTAATTAATTAAGTTTTTGAGCAATAAGGCCTCTTTTTCTCACCCTTCCTGGAAGCCTCAGCAGCCAGCAGGGAACAGCCACGCTCACTGATTTGCAGATTTCTCTCTTCACGGCCGGCCTTGGCCACCCCAAGGCGACCACGGGGCGGGGAGCCAGGGTGGATGGCTGGGTGTCTCTTCCTCCACAGAGCCACCGGTCTCTACCTCCGGAGGGACTAGATTCCTGCCCTCCCCCAAGTCTGGCAGACATCTGGCCCTGCCTCGGCCCTCTGAAGGAGCTGCTCCTGGTGCCCGCCGCCCCTCCGCCTCCCTGTCCCCACCTCGCGCTTCCATTTCGGCGGAGGCCCGAGGTCCGCGCCCACCAGGCCGGCGAGGCGCTCGTGCGCGGTCGGGTGCGCGTAGAGACCCGCTGCTCGTGTCACGCTGCCGTCCCCAGCGGACCTCCCATCCCCGCCCCCTAGCCAGCTGCCGGCTGTGGAGGCACCAACAAGCCGAACAAGCCGAAGATCTGGGGACTTTCTCTGGAGGGAAGTCGCCGCCGGTGCCGAGAGCAGAGGGAGAGTGAAAAGTGGGGAGGAGACAGGCAGTGAGACTCGTCAGCTAAGTTGCCGGGAGCTTTCAGCTCTAGGCTCCCAATTCCCGAATTGCTACACTCATCCCGGGATGAGCATCGAAATAGTCACATGTGTGTACGCCGCTTGCCCGTGCAGAAGTTCAATGTATGTGGCTGGTCAAACTCAGTCAAACTCCTTCCCAGGCCCAACCTTCCCTTCCAGCTCTCTGATCCTCCCCTTCCAGACCCAGGGTTTGCAGGTTGCATGAGATGTGCCCTTTACTACACTGGTTCCTAAAGTGTGGGTCCTGGACGTGTAGCAGCAGTGTCACTTGGGAACTTGAAATGCAAATTAAGGCCCATCCCTGACCTAATAAATCAGAAACTCCCAGGATGGGGCCCAGCAACCTGTGTTTATCAAGCCCTCCAGGTGATTCTGATGCTCTCTGAAGTCTGAGATCCACACTGCTTTATCACAATGTCCGCAAGAGTCTGAGCAAAGAAATCCTTGTCCAGAGCAAAGAGGCCAAGGCAGACAGCAGGTAACTGCTCTAACAAGCCAGGCTTCTTGGTAAACACCCTACAGCTTGCAAAAGGCGTTAGAGCCTCCCACCCACTAACAACTACAACAAAGGCATCCAGGAATGCTGAGCGGGCACTTCTCAGGACATCTCTCCTAATTGGGGGTGGGAATGAACAGAGGTAGAAACGCTCTTCCCCCAAGGGCATAGAGAAGCTCGGAGAGAGGGCAACAAAAAGAGACAAGAAAAGAAAGAAAAAGGGAAAATTGGCTTCTCAAATATGCAGTTTGGGGAACCAGTGCCTTGCCTGATGAAGTGTGTCTGTTCAGCACTGAAAGGAAGTGGTGGTTCTGACTGCATGTCTAGGCCTCTTCTCTGGAAGGGACACTTGCGACACTATCATCTAGCTGGGGGCTTCTGTGCGATGATGCCTGGTTTATGAAGGCACAGAGTACAGGGGAAGGAGTGCAGGATCAGGAGTCAGGAAACATGAGCTCTTCTTCTCATTAATGGCATATCTTTGTCATGACTTAAGGCAGTTCCTTCTGGCCTGTTTCCCAACCTGTACAGCTAGAGTAACATTATCAGCTTCATCTACCTGAAAACAATGCTTTGGGATAGAATAAGAAGACTGTGGTAAAAAGTTTTTGGATAGTTTAAAGTGTTTGGTATCTAACCCTACAAAGCTAGGTTTAAAAAAAGAAGAAAAAAATCTGTGTTTTTGTGGTTTGAACCCAAAGTGCAAGCAGAATCAAGGGACAGGTTGGTATGTTAGAAGTAACAATTGGATAGAAGTCGGGAAACCTGGGGTCTGATTTTAATTTTGCCACTAACCAGCAGTGTGATTGTGGGTCAACCGCTTTCTCTCTCTGGGCCTCAGTTTCCTCACCTGTAAAATGGGGATGTTAGATTAGACCATGTCTAATGTAATGTCAAGATTTAATAGTTTGCGAGTTCATGACTTTGATTAGTTGGTCCTCACGGTCTTGATTCCCAGGTAGACTCCATGACTTTCTGGTCTTTGCTTCATGGAGGGAGAGAAACCAAAGAAAAGAAGTGAAGCACATCAGGATATTGTTGCCAGATCCAGGATTCAGGAGGCAGGAAATGGAAGATGGAGGCAGAAGGCAGAGCTGGAAGGCTGTCTGGAAGGGTGACATGTCATTTTCAGAGAGACAATTTACTGACAGTCTGGGTGTTTTTTTCACCCATGAAGTTCAGGTCAGCAGCTCATAAACAAAGGGGTTCCCAAGCAAGTGCGCTGGCTTTATAGTCTTCTATCCTCCTTCTTCCTTGGCTTTATAACTTTGGATATTGGAAATCCATTTTTCTCTTCCCCATCACAGTTGACACAGCTGGAGACACAGAGACCAAAAGGGGTAGGGGGTAGGGGGATAGGTTTACCATTCTCTACTCCACATCTATTCCTCATCCCTAGCCTAGCCTTTAGCAGGCCACTCAGATAGGAGGGCAGAGAGCAGGCCACTGGCTTCAGGAGGGAAAA
>NW_007728504.1:231529-247642 GCF_000696425.1 Galeopterus variegatus
CGACACAGCTGGAGACACAGAGACCAAAAGGGGTAGGGGGTAGGGGGATAGGTTTACCATTCTCTACTCCACATCTATTCCTCATCCCTAGCCTAGCCTTTAGCAGGCCACTCAGATAGGAGGGCAGAGAGCAGGCCACTGGCTTCAGGAGGGAAAAACAGAATGAGAGCCTAGCATCCCTTTAACAAGACCAGCACGTTGGTCTCCCCACCCCCCCCACCCCATCCCCTAAGCATCATCTCTGGTTCTGTTGCCACTGGATAACCCCTGCCCCCACCCAGGCCAAGGGGGTGTGCCCTGAGCCTCACATCCTTCCTCTCTGGGGGCCACTCACAGCTTTGGGGAGCAGCTTAAGTGGCAGAACCAGTATTAGAGCACCCTGGGGCTCTATGAGGCTGTAGCTTCTAGTCCTGGGAACAGCCTGAGGCTATTTCTACTCCCTGAGTCAGCATAGGGCGGGAAGGGTGAGGGCCTGGGAAAGGCCAGTGGTGTGAGCTTCTGTAGCAATTGCTCCTCCGTAAACACGATAATAGCAGGTCTGGGATTATGGCTGTTACTCCTGATAATTATCAGCTGCAGTGCCTCTCCCCTAGGTGGGCCACACCGAGCTCATCACGGCACAGGGGGCTGTGAGTAAGCTCTGGATTTCCCAGATCTCTTCCTACAGTTGCTAGGCAACTGGGAGTCTATGCTAGAGGGAGGGGACCTCCTTTAGGAAAATCTCCCCAGGTATCCCAAATCTCTGAAGTCTAAATCGATTGTTAATCCAAGTGGAGAACCTGGATAACTGACTACCCACTGGGAGGGTCAGAGGCTGGTCCAAATGCAAAGACAAGCTGGGCTGGTAACCACGTGAAAGGACCCAGCCAGCCCAGGGGAAAGGGATGGGGGGAGGGGAGGCTGGTCTGGGAAGAGCCCTTTTGCTGAAATTCCTTAACTGTTGTTTAGGGCATGGGGCTGAGATAGTGTATGTTACGCCTTAACTGGCTGGGATGAGAAGCAGCCCATGGGTGTCCCCTTTGTACTGGTTAGGGAGGTCTAGCAGGTGACCCAGCAGAAGAGAAGATGCAAGGGGAAGAAGGTGGGCTTGTGTTAGTTGTCGTTTTTAGTGGCAAGCATCTGTGGGTGTGTTAGGGAACTGGCCATAGTGTCTTTTGCTCCGATCCACAGCTCCATAGACCAGGGTGTGAGACCACGGGAGAGGAAAGCTCTTGGAGCTGCCTTGATTCCTTCCTGAAGGTGATGTCATTTGGCGGCTTTTGACTCGAACCTTATCTATTAAAGGACCTAATGTGTTGTCTCAAGCATGACTTGGGAATCTACTCCCGTGACACTGAGTTTCTGCATCTTAGGCTGGGGCAGGTGTGGAGCTGGGGAGGAGAAGTCTCCATCAGGGACTATCAGCCCTAGATCCTGTTAACTTTGATCCAGCATGACAGTTTCCTATTTGTTTTGAGTAATGCCTCTAACTCCGCTTACCTGATAGGACACCCTAGCTCCAAAGCAGAAACTAAACACAAAGGCATTGAAATTCAACAAACCTTCCTTGACCACCTATTCAGATAGGCAGGCGCTAGGGGCCAGGAGGGAATGAGGACCTCTGGGAGCCAGTTCCTGCCCTCAGGGAGCTCACAGTCTAGCCAGGGAGTTGTCACATGCCCAACTGCAATTAGAGGTCATTTTTCTTCCTGGGAATGAGCTTCTCACAGCAGCCAGAGGTTGAGGCTTTGTCCTAAGGTGGAGGTAATAAAAACCTGTTTATCTTCCCAGAGCAAGACTTGCCTCAGGGCCCCCGATTGTCAGAAACAGGGCACTCAGTTTGCCTGAGTCAGGCTAGGGAGGTTCTTTGGAATCCCTGTTTGGGCAGGGCGGCTGTGGGGGAGCTGGAAGAGGTGAGGCGCGTCCCTGGGATGGGAGCTGAGGAGGTGGACACTAAAAGCTCCCTTGTCAGCAGTTGGTTGCCTGGCAACCCTGACCACAGTGCTCTCCACCTGGTCCGAACTGCCCCGAGGAGCTCGTGATAAAAAGAATAAGCTGCCCACACACTTGTGGTTATGGTACTCAGACAAGAAACATTGATGGTCATGATCATCTCTGGATTCCACAAATATTCATGGAGTTCCCACCATCTGCCAGCTGCGGGGCTTGGTGCTTTCCCTAGGCTATCTTAGTCTACATTCTCTCAATAATTCTATTAAGTAGGTATCAACCTCATTTTACAGGTGAGAAAACAGAAGTTTGGAGGCCGGAGAGTATACAGTGACTACTCAACAGATTCAGGTTTAAACTCAGTCCTGCTTGCAAATTCTTCTTCTTTTTTTTTTTTTTTAAAGATGACCGGTAAGGGGATCTCAACCCTTGACTTGGTGTTGTCAGCACCACGCTCACCCAGTGAGCTAACCGGCCATCCCTATATGGGATCCGAACCCGTGGCCTTGGTGTTATCAGCACCACACTCTCCCGAGTGAGCCACAGGCCGGCCCCCCTGCTTGCAAATTCTATTGGACACCACCTAGCTAGGTATTCTTCAAGTATTTCAAACTCATCTGATCTAAAATCAAGTTCACTATTATTGACTCCTCCTGGGTTCCCTCTCTCAGAACATAGCCATCGGTCCAGCTGCCTGGAATGTGGAATTTATCCTAGATGTTTCCTTTTCTCTCATTCCTACTTTTTATATCTGTTTTTCGTACCACCCAAACATCTCTCTTTTTTTTTTTTTTTTAAAGATGACTGGTAAGGGGATCATGACCCTTGACTTGGTGTTGTCAGCACCACGCTCACCCAGTGAGCAACCAGCCATCCCTATATGGGATCCGAACCTGTGGCCTTGGTGTTATCAGCACCGTACTCTCCCGAGTGAGCCACGGGCCGGCCCCCCACCCAAACATCTCTTGAATCCATTTTCTCTTTTCCATTCCTGGGTCACTGTCCTAATCCAGGCTCTAACCATTTATCAGCCTGGTCATCAGGTGGTCTCTAGTCTGGTCTCCCTGCCTGGAGCCTTCCCCACCCCCACCCATCCAACCTGCTGCTGGGAATGCCTCTCTGTGATCTTCAAGATAAATGCAAACCCACTGTTTTCCATAAAAGGCCCTTTTGGACTGGACCTTCATTATTTGTAGTGCCACATCTTGCACACTCCTGTCCCTCCAGCACATGACCCATTTGTGGTTCCCTGAGCGTGCCAGATGCTTTCCCACCCATGTGTTTTGCTCAGGCCCTTCTTTCTGTCATGACTGCCCCTGCTCCCATCCATCTCCACTTACCTACCCAACTCCTACTTATGTTTTCCGACCTAACCCCTTTTCCTCAGCATGTCCAGATACCCCAGGTGGAGGTATTGCCCGTTCCTATGCTACCTGTCCCCAGAACAGAGCTGGGTCTCTGCTGACCAGAAGTGGAATTATCTGATGCTTGACAACCATGCTTATTTGACAAATGAACGGTCTTAGAAAATGGTATTTTAAGTGGAGGAGCCACTGTGATATACCAATTACAAAAAGAAATTTTACCCTGTACTGACCAGCTGCCAAAAAAAAAAAAGACATTTCATAAAACTATATGTCTATATTGTATTCATTATTTGAAGGAACAGAGTTATGATTTGTTGAAGCCTACTATGGGCTGGGCTGGGCCTTTGCACATGTCATGTCATTTAATCTGCAGTGCTGGGACTGAGGCACAGAGAGCCTAGATGGCCCAACCACAGTCACTCAGCAGTCACGTGCCATACCTGGCGTTCAGACACGGACAAATTCTCGGTCTTTCTACTTCTGCTGTTGCCTCTCCTACTTGGAGGCAGGTTATCTTGTGTGGGGATTATCTTTTAGCCATTTGGGGGCCTATCAGGACTGCCATAAGGGATAGAGGACCAGGGACAAGAGAGTGTGTAATACCCAAGGCCCCACAACTTGACCTCCTGATTCATGTGGTGCATTTCCATCACGACTCACTGCGCCTCTCCTGAAGCTCAGTTTCTACAGTAGGATTGTCGCAAGGTGGCCTGATGGCTGAGATCACTGTGACTCAATGTGCCAGGATCAGGTTCGTTGGGCTCATGCTCCAGTGGACTGTAATCATATGGAGAGAAGCAGAAATAGAGCTGGGCCCATGGGGCCTCCCACGAGTCCTGGTGAAGGGCCCTGCCATCCACCCATCTCTGCTCCAGCAGAATGCCCGGCGCTGGCTGCTGCTCAGTACAGGATTGTGGTGCAAATGAAGGAATGATTGGGTAAGTTCCAGAATGCCTTGTTTTTCAGGAAAAAGGAGAAGGGAGGGCTTTCCCTCTTTCTTGGGTGTCTGTCCCTAAGGTCAGGGCATTTCTACCATAACCATTCCAGGTGATCCCTCTGCTCTGCCCTTCTCCTCTTCTCCCTTCCTCAGCACTCTTTTCTAGTCTCATTACCCTAACTGGATGATGAACATATTATTTTACTTTTGCCAGGCTTTGGGGTCCCCTTGAGAATAATTCATTCAACTTTATCCACCAAACACTTATTGGGTGCCTTCTCTGTGCTCAGCAAGTGTGAGGCTCTGCAGGTAGAAAAAGGATGAGGATAGGTGCCCTAGCCTCCTGGCACTCACACACAGTGGGGCAGCCAGACAGGGCAACAGGCAGTTACAATGGCATTTGTTGGCAGTGAGAGCAGTGAGGGACATTCAGGAAGACTTAGGTGGATGGGGTTCAGGGAAGGCTTCTTGGAGGAGGTGACAGTTGAACTGAGACCTGAGCACGTGCATGGCTGTGGGAGTGACTGCCTCCTTCAATTTTGTGCCTGAAGCATCTATCTTGCCTCCCCTTAGTCCCAGCCCTGGTCCTCAGGATGGGTAGAGGTTGGTAGGAGAGGGGAAGATAGTGATGGTGAGTAGCCAGGAAGCAGGTTCCAGGCAAGGGAGGCAGCATGCAGCAGAGACCTGAGGTGAGAGCCTCGCCGTTCCTTCATTCCCACCTCTCTGGAGGAGGTGGGGTGTGTGGGGGACAGCTGCAGGTGCCTGCACCTCATCAGTCATGCCCAAGAATCAGATCACTGTCCCCACTCCCAATGTTACCAATGCTTTTATTGGGGAGAGAAGGTGATTCAAGGTGGCACGGAATCATGTGTCATGGGCTCTGATATCTGTCACAGCACTTCTCAACCTGCCCACCAGAACTGACACTTACCTACTGCTTACCATGTGCCAGGCTCTGTTCTAAGCTCCTTATGCATATGGTCTTGGTTAGGTCTATGAGGTAGGAGGTATTACTGTCAGCCCAACTTTATAGATGTGGAAACTGAGGCACCGAGTGGTTGAGTAACTTGTCCAAGGTCGCATAGACAGAGCCAGGATTCAAACTCAGGCAGCCCAGTCCTAGAGCCCATGCACCTAACCACTATGCTACTCTTCCTAGTGTTACCTCTGAACAATAGGAGAGAGTTAATACCTTTGGGGCTGTATAGCAACTACAACAAGTGTGAAATGTATGAAAGACTCACATTTTACCTACAGAGGTAAAATGGGTGCAAAATAAAACCCCTCTTTGTTTCATAAAAACAAGGCCTCCAACCAAATAATCAAGTAAAATTGATGCTCCAGGGTCATGTGCCCATTTATCCTGAGGCATTGAGTATCCTCAGGGACACAGTCTGCAGTAGGAGAAGCCAAGCCAAGCACAGGTTTCAGATTAGGAAGGGCTCAGCCTGGGTTGCAGGAAATGGACAAGGAGGGACTTGAGTGTTTTCATGGTAGTGCTGGGTTGCTTTCCACCCTCCTCCCTTGCACCCTGTCTACACTAGTGTCTCTCTGAAGTCAGGGTGCACGCTATGAACATTGGCAGAGATCTCCCCAGGTGACCTTCACTGTCTTCTGTCAACGGGCTACTCCCACTTTATGGTCACTGGGTTGCCTTGTTCGTTGCTGCTGTTCCTCCCTGAGGGTCATATGAGTCCAAGCACGTGAGATCGAACTCTGGAGGACCTCTTCTATTTTAGCCCACAACATTTAGTTCTCTCCAATTTTCCAGTTCCTCTATTTTCTAGAAGTTGTGGTGTTTGCTCATGTTGAGCCACCGCAGAAACCCCCCTTGAGTGGTCTTAAAAAATAACAACCACCACCACAAACCCAATGTTTCTATTCTCCTTTCGTCACCCTCCCAATTTCCAAACAGTTCCTTCTCCTGGGCCAAACATTGACTGTCTTATGTTTTAGACCTGAGTTGTGCACAGCTGACTGTGAGGCTCAGCAGGGCCATTTCTATGTTGCAGGTAAAACTGTCCCAGCTTCCCTGTCTTCTGATGATGCCTTTCAGCCTGTCACTTCTAAGTGTCCACTCATTCACCCAGTGGATACTTATTGAGTACCTACTATTGGCCAGGTGCTGTTCCAGGCATGAAGGATGCCATGGGGAATGCGACAAAATTACCTTGTGAAGCTTACATTGGTCAGACAAACAGACAGACAAAAAAAACCCCAAGACATGAATAAATAATATACTTTCAGATATTTATAAGTGCTATGAAGAAAGTAAAATAGGGTAATATACAGAGTGACAGGAGGAGAGGAGAAGAAACATCAAGTGCAAAGGTGCCAGGGTAGGAAAAAATCTGAAGAGTGGAGAGGAGGCCAGAGTGACCAGAGTGCAGTGGCTGAGAGGGAGTGAGGGACCAGAGCAGGAGAGGGACGGAAGCAGGGGTCAGATCACGTGGGCCTCATATGCCCTGGGAAGGAGATCGATTTTATTTTGCGTGCAGTAGGGGAGCAACATGATCACTTTATGGAAAGGACCACCCTGGCTGCTGTGGAAACTGGATGGTAGGGACCAAGAATGGAACAAAGAGACCAACAGAAGGCTATTATAGTGACCCAGTGAGCAGCAATGGTGGCCTGGATGGGGCAACAAAGAGGGAGAGAAATAAATAGATTGCAAATGGATCTCAGAGGCAGCCACAGTGGAGTAGAAAATACTCATGTTTGGGACCCAGAAGTCCTAAGATTGAATCTTGAGTCCACCAGTCACCAGCTGTGGGAGCATGCACGAATGGCCTAACGTTTCAGTCCCCTCATCTATAAAATAAAGACTATGGTACCTGCCTCCCAGTTTCTCAGGAGGGGGACATGAAGAAGGTGAATGTGCCCAGCGTGGTGTCTATGTGTAAGGCCACCTGTGCAGCTTTCCAGAATGAATGTAGGTTAATGGGTACTCTGGAGAGGCAGCTCAGCATTCCAGGCATTTCCTCGAGCCCGCTTCTCCTCTATTAAAAAGGTGAAAGGGAGAGATTGTCACCCAGGCTCCTGGGCGTAGGCTTGCCCTCCAGGTAACTCAAAGCCAACTCAGTGCTGAAGGTGAAGGGTGAAGGGTGTCTGCGGAGGACTTTCATTGCTTTTCAAAGTGCAGAACTGGGTTTTAAGTGGGAGGTGCCTAGGGCTGGTGGGAAAGAGTGGCCTGAGGGGCTGGTGCTGGGTGGATAGGGCAGGAGGGCCTGGACCTGGAGGTGAGCTTGTCACTATCTGGTGGGGCAGCTATATGGGTGGTTCTGGACGTACATGCTTGGGTGAGTGAGGGAAGGAAAGCTGGGGTACAGTTTGATAGCTCTGTAAGTTTCCAGAAGCTCTGGACAAGGCTGGATATTGACCTTTAGTGGGTGGAGCAGGTCAGTTTCGAGCCCCTTTTATGAAAGTTCTAGAACAGAGGTCCCACCTCTGGAAATCCCCATCCTACTCTGACTTGTGTCAAGTGGCCTACAGCCCTGTGGGAGCTGGCTGACCCTGAGGCAGGGTGCATGGACTTTTATTAAGGCATGAATCAAAGGTCAGTGCAGCAGGAGCAGTAGCCAAGGGCTACACCCCTTTCTCCTTAGTTCTCTGAAGTGTGGCCTCTGGAACCTCAGGTTTCTGAAGGGAAGTGAAAGGGAGATGACATCAGCAGAGCGCCTATGGTATGCCTCACTGTGCCAAGTACCCTACAATACTCATGACACATTGGCGAGGTAAACATTGTTATCTCCATTTATTTATATTAGGAAACTGAAGCTCTGAGGGATGAAAGTATCTTTTTTCCCATGTCAAGTGACTGGCAAAGGGACCAGAGTCTGCCCAGCTCCACAGCTCCTGCTCCTCCACAAGTGTCTCCGGAGAGGCTGGTATACATTTGGACCTCCAGAGGAAGGGGTCTGGGAGCTTGAAGTTTTAAAAAGCCTCTTGGAGGCCGGCCCGTGGCTCACTCGGGAGAGTGCGGTGCTGATAACACCAAGGCCATGGGTTCGGATCCCATATAGGGATGGCCGGTTTGCTCACTGGCTGAGCGTGGTGCTGACAACACCAAGTCAAGGGTTAAGATCCCCTTACCGGTCATCTTTAAAAAAAAAAAAAAAAAAAGCCTCTTGGGCCGGCTCATGGCTCACTCGGGAGAGTGCGGTGCTGATAACACCAAGGCCATGGGTTCGGATCCCATATAGGGATGGCCGGTTTGCTCACTGGCTGAGCGTGGTGCTGACAACACCAAGTCAAGGGTTAAGATCCCCTTACCGGTTAGGGATGGCCGGTTCGCTCACTGGCTGAGCGTGATGCTGACAACACCAAGCCAAGGGTTAAGATCCCCTTACTGGTCATCATTTTTTAAAAAAAAAATTTTTTTTAAATAAAAATTAAAAAGCCTCTCAGGCACATGCAGCGGGCAGCCAGGATTGGAAGCTGCCATCCTGAACCGTGTAGCTTTCTTGAAGGTCTTGGGACATTTGTAGGCCTATCTTTGGAACATTACCTTAGCAGGACTTATGAAATCTTAGTTGGAAAAGAAAATTTTAAGCTGTGTTAACTGGCTTTTTTAGCTGTGATGCTTGGGGCTAGTCATTTAATCTCTCTGAGCCTCAGTTTCTTTGTCTGTAAATGGGGATCAAAGTACTTACCCTGTGGGACCATTGAAGGATTAGGGATGTTACAGTAAATGACTCAGCATAATGCCTGGCTCAGCTAACCACTGAATAAAAGGTAGCCACTTACCCTATACACTGCATCATTAAATCTGTTTCGTGGGGGGAATTGGGGGATCATGGTCCACTCACCCATAGCTGAGGCCCCACCTGCTGAGGTCACTCGTTGGCAGGGCCTGTGGCAGAGAAAAAGCAAACTGCCAGTCACTCCTCTCCTCCCTCCTGGGAAAGTGTCCCCACAGGCCATCAGGCCCTTGACCCTGGTGCTCAAGGTTCAGACACACAGTGACACCCTCTGCTTTTCAGCCAGCAAGCATGCCCCCTCCCTGGGCTGGCTCGGGGGCAGGCTGGGCAGGGGGAGCTGGCTTCGTGCTGAGGAGGCTGGCCCTGTGCCCTGCTCTCTGCCAGCTGGGCAGCCTGGCTGGGCAGCAGCTTGGACTAGTTCGAAGGCCCAGCAGGGGCCTCTGCGGGCGCAGCCTCCCCAGCCCCTCTGTTAGCACCAGGCCATCTGGTGCCTCTGTTCCCTTTTGTGTGCCTGGGGGGAGGGGGCAGGCAAAGCGGGAGGAGACAGGAGATTTCTCTGGCAGCTTTCTTCCATATTGAGGAGGAGGAGGAGCTTGAGGCAGAGTGGAAAGGGTCTGGGAAAGAGGTGGAGGGTACAACTGCCAGCTCAGGAACGGAGGGAGACTGAGGCATGAAAGACGTGCGGGGGGGGGGGAAGGGGTGAACATGTCAAGGGAATAAATACTCTCCGGGTCTGGGTAGGAGAGCTCAAGGGGAAGAGAGAACAAGAGAGAGAGAGAGAGATGGAAAGCTGCGTGGAGAGGAAAAGTGAATGGTGCAGAAGAGGGATGAGAGGACTCAAAAGAACAGAGCTGAGGCATAGGAAAAGGTATGAGAGATCTCTCCAAGTGCAACACGTTGAGTTGTTGTTGTATTTCTGTTCTAGGAAAGAGGAAATGAAGAGTGTGTGGGCTGGGGCCCGTCCCTGGCTGAGGCGTAGGTGAAGGGAGGGGTGGCTGAGACCATCGGAGCAGCCTGGGTCCAGCCTGGCCCTGCCCAGCAGCTCTCAAGGTTGGTCCCAGTCAGAACTGCCATCAACTGTAGACTTTTGAAAAGGAATGTGATGGTGGGTCTCTAGGGGTGGGGAGAAAGTCATATTGACAAATACCGCTTTGATGTGGTTCACTTGTAAAAACTGTGCATTCCTGAGAGCATTAGGGGAGTGACTTTAAAGAATTTCACATTTGGGATTTTATAGTGGCTTTGAAGGAGCTGTCCCTTGTCAAGTGGCAGAATATCCTCCTCCAAACAGGCCCCTGGGCAGCAGGCCATGAGTAATGCAGGCACAGAAACAATGACAGGGGTGTGCCTGCTTTGTGTTCTTCTGGTGCCATCTTTGTTTGGGCTCATGTTCTGCATGCAATGAAGTCATGAAGGACACAGAGAATGGGCTGTTTTTGCTGCTGAGGACAGTGCAAACTGGCCTGGGGTTGGAAGCATCTCTTGCCCCTGGCTCTTTTCCCCCGAAGAAGTTGTTCCTGGAGCTGGCTCAGAATTAAGCTCACCTCTCCTCCTGCATGCTGGCCCTGAGGGGTGGTTAGCCCTCTTGCTCTCCCAGCATCTGCCCTGTCACCTGCATAACACCTTATCAGCATTTGTCTTCAGGTCCCATCTGGAAAGTGGGACTAATCACCATTACTGTCCTTGAAGCAGAAAATCTTCGCTAAACTAATTCATGACTGCGGCACTGGGAGAGCACATTAGGCTGCGATAAAGCTAAGTGTGATTGATTTTGTGCATTTAGGTCCATTTAGCATCCACCAAGTGCCATGGTTTTTTTCTCCTACCATTAAAGTCACTTGGAGATCATAGGCTGGCAGCCCTGGGAAGCACTTTGCAGCTCTGGTGATGATGGTGGTGAGGGCACCCCATCCTGTCCCAAAAAGGATGTACATGTTGTGATTCCAGCCCGGCTGGGCTCTAGAAGGCATGTGCCTCAGATGGGCTCTGGAAGAGCTGCAGGGAGCGGGCAGACCATGGGGGAAGCACTCGCTGCCACAGAGGCATGTTCATCCTGAGGAAGGTCTCGCTGTGGCTCAGGAAACCCCCGAGCGAGGTCACCAGATGCAGCCAGAGGACAGCTGAAAATGAGCAGGGCTCATGGAGGGATGTCTGTTCATGTGTCTGCAGACAGACTCACAGCTAGCTTTGCTGAGCCGCTGAACAAGGGATGGAGATGATAGCTGCTCTTTATCGAGCACTTATGATGTGCTGGGCATAGTACAGGTTGTCCATATTAGTCCTCTCAGCAATCCTGAAAGGGATGAGGGAGGAAACTGGCCCAGGAGGCTGAGGGACGCTCCCGCCATCACATAGCCAGTAAATGGCAAAGCTGCCATTCAAACTGTGGCCAGGGGACAAACAAGCCTGGGTGCTCTCCACTGAGCCACACTGTCTGCCTAGCCTGATGGGGACACAACGGAAGGAAGGCACGGCTGTTAGAGATGCTGTTGGGGAGGAGTCAGGAAAGGCTGCATGGAGAAGGGCCTGGAGAATGAGCAGGACTTTGACATTTGAAAGGATGACATTTCTTCTAAATGGAGAAAACAGCAGACGCAACAGCACAGAGCCCATTTGGGGTTTGGACAGAGTGCAGGGTACACAGTGGCATTTGGAAGGAGGTCAGGCCAGGGAGGCAAGTTGGGGCCATTTTGTGGAGTTTTAATGCCACTGGAGGGAGGTTGTATTTTCTTCAGTAGGCGGTGGGATCTGGTGAAAGTTTTGCTGAGGGGATTCACATGGTCAGGGCCATCCTGGCAGAGGCCTGAAGGGGGAATAAGGGAAAGAGAGAGCAGCAGGGCCGAGGTGGGTGCCACCGCAGTGAGCAGGAGGTGGGTGTGAAGACAGGTGTGTGAGGAGGCAGAGTCTAAGGGGACACTGGGTGGGGGCTGAGGGATGAGGAGGTGAGAGTTGGGGGCTGGAGGGAGTAAAAAATGACTCGAATGTTGGCTGGGAGGGAGGATGGCCGGGTTATTTACAGAAATGGGGAAGTCACAGAGAGGAGGTGCTTTCGGGTGGGGGAGGGGACGGGAAGGAGTGGGAGGGAGTGGATTTTGGTTGTACCTGGTGAAGGTCTGTTGTTGTTGGCTGGACAGCCAGGTTGTGATAGTGAACAGCAGGGGTTCCCTGATAACCCCAAAAAACTCACCTTGAATGTGTCTGGCTTCTTCATTGTCCCTGGAGGTGTGGAGCTCACTGAGATTCTTGGCCTTACATTTTGCATCTCCCAGTGGCACCAGAACTTTGGATGCCCTGGGAGCTGTGGGGCCACAGTCCACAGCCTGTGCTGAGGGTCAGTGACAACAATTATGCAGCCCCTGCCTGCCAGGGGCTCAACTAGGTCCAGATGTGGGTCCCTCAGACCTTCAGGGAAGTTAGATACAGAATTAACTTAGGGGTGTTCCTGGGGGTGAGGCCTACTATATTTTGCCCAGGGAAGACCTCATCCATCCTTCCACAGCTCCAGGCCTGGTTGGGGTGTGAGCAACCCTGCCGGGGTGCCCATGGCAGGAGTATAGAGGCCAGCAGCAGGGGAAGGGGAATGCATTTTGGGTGAAGGGGCCATGGCCAAGACACTGCCTGGGCGGAAGGAGGACACTGCCTCGTTCTGTGAGCATTACCACTGCAGGAGAGGGCGAGGGAGCAGCCGCCCTGCCCAGCGGTCATTCCTGTTCCCTCTATTCACCAGTTCTCTGCCTCTTCTCAAACTTGCACAGGAAAAAAACTCAACTTTTAGGATTTTGAACTCAAATTTTGGATTTGTGTTAATTCCAATTCTTAGTGAGAAGGTAGAGCTCTAGGAAGAGCAAATTATAATGTAAATAAGATTCATTCATAAGGGCCGGCCCGGTGGCTCACTTGGGAGAGTGCGGTGCTGATAACACCAACGCCACGGGTTCGGATCCCATATAGGGATGGCCGGTTTGCTCGCTGGCTGAGCGTGGTGCTGACAACACCAAATCAAGGGTTAAGATCCCCTTACCGATCATCTTTAAAAAAAAAAAAAAAAAAGTTTGTGGGAAAATGGAATTAAAAGATAAAATTTTTAAATATAAACTTCATTTCTCAACATAAGTTCCATCAAGTTCAAGACATATTTGCAAGTGACGATGCCAGCTATTTAGTCCATCCCTAAAAAACTGAGCATCCTAGGGCCAGCCCATGGCTCACTTGGGAGAGTGCGGTGCTGATAACACCAACGCCACGGGTTCGGATCCCATATAGGGATGGCCGGTTTGCTCGCTGGCTGAGCGTGGTGCTGACAACACCAAATCAAGGGTTAAGATCCCCTTACCGATCATCTTTAAAAAAAAAAAAAAAAAAAAAAAAGATTCATTCATAAATTTTTTTCATCAAAAAGTGTATACTTTGTGTCTACTTGGTGTCAGATGAATAACTAACCACCCCTCCCAGGAGCTGAGAATTGGGGGGTACAGATGTGTAAACAAGCAAGGACAGCACAGGAAGGGCTATGACCCAGATTGGGGGGACTTAGGGGTGTCTTTCCAGAGGCAGCAATATCTCGGCCAGGACTGGAGATAAGTAGGAACCTTCCTGAGGATGGGGGCCGGGGAAACAGTATTCTCGGCGATGGGAACAGCAGGAGCAAAGGTCTGGGTGAGAGAGCGGCCCCAGTCCATGAAGGCACTGGAAGAAGATCATAGTCTTAAGAGAACCAGGTGTTCTAAAGATGCCTGCCCAGTCGGTCTCAACCCTGGTTGTGTTAGAATCACCTGGGAGCTTTAAAAAAAAATGCAGCCATCTGGCCCCATCCCCAGAGGTTCTCATTTTGTGGGTCTGGAGAGCAGCTTGGGCATTGGCATTTTCAAAGCTCCCCAGATGAATCTGCAGCCGGGGCTGAGGACCGCTGACTCACCACTGGTTTGTTTACAGAGTTTTGCTAATAACTGGCTGGTCTTATTCACGGGTGCAAGGAACTGAAGCTGCTGAGAGTAGTGGGAAGAAGGGGAACAGCAGGCCTTTAAAATGAGCCTGCCTTGGGCCGGCCTGTGGCTCACTCGGTAGAGTGTGGTGCTGATAAGGCCACGGGTTCGGATCCCATGTAGGGATGGCCGGTTCACTCACTGCCTGAGCGTGGTGCTGACAACACCAAGTCAAGGGTTGAGATCCCGTTACCGGTCATCTTTTAAAAAAATAAAATAAAATAAAATGAGCCTGCCTGACACCACTGCAGGGCATGAGCCACTGGCTCGCTCGTGCTCTGGTGCAGGCTTCTGTCCATTTCCCTCCTCTCCGTCTCTCCATTCCTGCTGCCACCACCTTGTGCCAGCCCGCAGGCCTCTCCCAGCTAGACCCCTGCTGCCAGGCTCCATCCTGCAGGGCAGTCAGTGTGATGTCTCCCCAGAGCACAGGCTCTGGTCAGAGCTCCTTAAGCCCCCAGTGTCACACCTGCTATGCCTGCTATACAACTTCTTCTATCAGGAGAACCCTTTTATATTTAATCTTGGTTTCCCTTCCTGGAATGTCCTCCCCACCTTCACTCCCTGAGCTCCCTGTGCTCCTTCAAGAGGCTCAGGTGTCACCTTAGGAGGTAAGTTCAGGGCTCTGCCTCTGCTCCCAGCATTCCCTGTGCACTCTGCTGCACTGCACGTCCTCATGTGTGGGGACGAGGAGATGAGGAGATGAGGCTCCTCCAGCATCTCTGGCCTTTTCTCCCCAGGCCTGATGGCCCCCAGCACATACTAGGCACTCAGACGAGTTCATGTGTGTAGCTGACGTGAAGGTGAACACAGGGGTCTGATCTCAGATGGACATGTGATTTGGGCTGCTCTCTTTGTTTTAAAATGAGGAAATCTTAGTTCCCCCAGAGGATGAGGGTCTAAGGTCACTCTGCAAATGGCAGCGTTGGCATTTAAGTCTCAGGTTTGAGAATGCTGCCTCAAGTGTTTTTCTGGCTTTGTGTTGACAGTGCTGGACCTTTTGTGATGTGGGGGTGGGATAAGAAGGGAAGCTGCTGTGTTATCCCTTCTTCTGTCTTCCACTTCAAGTGTCCTTGGGTGTGTCCCCCCCTTCCCCTCCCAAGCTATTTTCTCCAAATTGTCTGATTTTATCCTAGGTGTTCTATTTTTGGCTTTCATCATTGGCCTCTCTTGAGGTCCCCCTGACAGTGTCAGAGACTCTTGGGAAGGCCCATGCTTTAAAGGGCTGTACCTGCCAGGGGCCAGTTTCTCCAGAGCCATGGTCTCCTGGCTTGGGATCCTGGGCATGGGTGTGCCCTGCCGGCTGGGCAGCCAGGAACAGACAGGGACAAGCCTTCCAGTGGTATGTTTCTGCCTGAGTGTCCCCGGAGTGTTTGCCTTCATGCAGCAGCAGCCTGGCGTGAGCTGAGGAGGGCGAGGGAGACATGCCTGGGCATGTCTGGTGGGGAAGCTGGCCAGCAGCCCGCTTGCATGAGGCCCAGGGGATCCTCGGGAGAGGTGACTCTGAGGTGTGGTGAACTGGGGCTGGGAAGAACGCCTGAGGCTGGGGAGGGGAGGAGAGAACTGCTCTGGTGGAGCAGGAATGGGGATTGATGATGTTCCTATGGCAGTGTTGGTGGTGGGTAGCACTTACTGAACACTTACCAGATGCCTGGCACGGTGCTTAGGTCCTTTATGTGTATCAGAGCAATACAGATTGTTTATCCTTAGAACAATACCATGAGGTGAGACTTACCCTTGTTTTTTTCACAGTTTGCAGACGAGGAAACAGGCTCATGTCACCGGTCATCATTGGAGCTCACATCTGTCTGAGCTTCTGACTACTGTCCTCTCTGGAGATCTTGAGAGCCCTTCTGGGGAAATACTGGGTGGGTTTCAAGGTGGGAAGGGGGTAGAGCAGGTGTGGCTCAGAACCAGCCACATCTGGGTGCCCATTGTTCTGTCTCAGACTGGCAGGGTTATAGTGATAGACAGGTCTTTGAAAAACTGAACTGTTTACACCCTGCACTCCAAGATGATATACTTTCCCTGGCCTCTGCTCATAGGTAGGTATGGTTTTCTTTAAAAGACTCTTAAAAATGCCCCTTGTGATGACTCTGGGCCTTTCTACTATGAACTGGCACAAAAACTAACAGCTTAAATCCTTTTTTTTTTTTTTTTTAATTTTTTTTTTTTTTTTGGCAGCGGGCCGGAAACCCCTT
>NW_007728504.1:248600-298390 GCF_000696425.1 Galeopterus variegatus
ACAAAAACTAACAGCTTAAATCCTTTTTTTTTTTTTTTTTTTAATCTTTTTTTGTGACCGGCAACGGATCGCAACCCTCAGTGTCGTGCCCGTACCGGACCGGGACTGGCAACGGGATCGCAACCCTCGGTGTTGCTCCCGCACCTCGCTCAGCCAGTGAGCGGCCGGTCTGTATGTGGGATCCGAACCCTCGGCGGGAGCGCCGCCGCGCTCCCAAGCGGCGCACCGCAGCAATGCGCCACCAGGCCGGCCCACAGCTTAAATCCTTTGGGCAAAACTACAGAAGAAAATAAACCCTGGAGTGTCACAGCTGGCCACAAGCTGAACACGAGTAAGCAGCGGAGATAGTGATTTGTAAAAAAAAAGCTGATTTGTGGCAGTGTGATCTGCAAAAAGACACCTGTCCCCCTCCCTGAGTTAGAGTAACTTACGAGTTCTCCAGGATTTATTTGTAGGTCACTTGTTAGGAACTTGGAACCCCTTCCCCTGCAGAATTACTGTTACGAATGGAGGCAAAGTTCCAAGTGAGCCTAGAAATGCCCATCAATAGCTCAAAACCTCATATTTATGATAAAACAATAGGAGAAAGCAATTTAGCTGTGACGTGCAGTTAATTTTCACCATTCCTTTGTTATGACCGGGAAATGCCTCATTGGATACTTTGTGAGGGGAGCAATGACGTCATGGCCAGAAGCACAGCTTCTTTTAATTTTCAGGTTTTTAGGATTTGGTGAGGCCTCTGCCTCTTCCCACCCCCACCCCTCCTGGATGTTTCTGGAAGGCTTTCAGCCTTCCTCCCCCCCAATCCTGCAGACACACACACATACCACACACACACAGACACACAGATACACACACAGAGACACAGTCACACAGACATACACAAAGACTCAGACACACACACACACACACACACACACACACACACACACACACCCCACCCTGCCAGACAGCAGGACTGTGCCTCACATGGTTCTTGGGCCTCTACTCACCCGTCTACCTCTGACTCCCAGTGTGAGATGCTCCTTCATGCACATTCTAAAGTCTGACAGCAGCAGTGTGACAATGGTTAGTCCTACCTCCAAAATATACCTCCCTTCAAATTGTATCTAGATCCTTCCACTGCCTTCCACTTGGTTACCTACACCCCGTCATCATTTCTCAAGCAGTCCAGGGCGATAGCAGACCTGGCTTCTTTACTCCCCTCTCCCGCCCCTGCCTGACCCCAGCTCCTTGCACACAGGAGCCAGCGGTCTCCCAGCGCTGAGAGTGAAAAGTAGCCCTCTCCCTGACGCGCGGGCCTCTGCTCTCCCTGCTTCTCATCTCCTTTCTCTTTTCTTGGCCACCACAGTGCCCCTGGTTGCCCCAGGACATGCAGCTCGTCCCAAGCTCTGGGCTCCTGCTCTGGCCTTTCCCTTGGTCTGGAATGTTTTCCTCCCGCTGCCTCTTCTCACCTGGCAGGTGCAGCTTATTTCTTAGCCCTTCCTCGGAGAAGTCTTCCACGGCCTCCCTTTCTAAAGTGGCCTCCCTCTCCTCTCTTGCATGCCCCTGTTTATTTCCCTCAGAGAACACAGTCACAACCCACAGAGCTCCTGTTTATTTACGTGTGTCCTTGTACATTGTGTATCTCCGCCACCAGAATGTTGGTTTTCTTTCTTTCTTTCTTTTTTTTAAAATATGACCGGTAAGGGGATCTTAACCCTTGACTTGGTGTTGTCAGCACCACGCTCACCCCAGTGAGCAAACCGGCCATCCCTATATGGGATCCGAACCCGTGGCGTTGGTGTTATCAGCACTGCACTCTCCCGAGTGAGCCACGGGCCGGCCCAGAATGTTGGTTTTCAAAGCCTGTTAATGGCTGTAGCCGCAGTGCCCAGAACAGTGCTCAACAGTGAGGCTGTTTGTAAATGTGTGCTGAATGAATGAATGAATGAATGAATGAATGAGTGAATGAATGAATGAATTGAAAGCACATAGAGAGATCATGTGAAAAAATGCTTCCGCGATAGGGAGATTTTACAGAGTGAAGGGATTCGGGGAGGTGGATGCTGCGTAAACCCATGGAATCCTGCTGATTGTGGACTGGCTGAAGGTAGAGGGAAGGCAGAGTTGTGTGAGGGCCTTAGCGGTGGGAGGGCATCTGCTGGGCTGGGTGAGGTTGAGGGTGAAAAGCACAGACCTTGGGTTTAGTGTCCAGGACGGGCGAGGTGTGGGGGCTGATGCTTCCAGGAGGGTCACAGGGGGGTGTAGACCTTGTTGCATCTATACTTGTAACAAATTGGGTACGTGGTCTAAACACAAACAACAAGCCCCACTTTCCCACCCATGTTAGGTGGGTTGAGGGTAATGTGACTGGGTGAAAATAATCGCGGTTTAATTGGTTTTAAATATGCTAATGCTTGAGTTGAAAACACAGTGATGCGAGCAGATGCCAGCACACCTTGGGGGGTGTGTGTGACCTTTATGCCACAAGGTGGGACAACTAATGAATGAAGCAGAACTCCATAAGATAACTTCAGGGTGTACTTATGAAGAGTCAAGTAGAGATCTGGGAGAAACCGAATTCAAGATGCGTGAAAGACTTGGTGGTAAGAGGAGAAGAAGGTTTGGGGATGGGAGGCAAAAGAAGCCAGTTCTTTTAGATGTTTGTCTTGGGCCATGAGAAAGAAATCAGATATTGTTTTCGAGATAGTAAAACAGTGGACTTTCACTCTCCATAAACAAGATGCTCCTATTCACTGAAGCAATGCGTTTGCGGCTTCAGGGGATCCTCAAACATCCTAGAACAAAGAAATCTTGCTCAGCTTTGCATTTCAAACTAGATTTTAAAAAAATCCATAGCAAGCTAATAATCACCAATCTTGAGAGCGTGGTTGTTGAGAGGGAGGTTTTCTACTTTCCAAGAAGATCGCTTTTCTATATCTGGAGCGGAGCTCGGGGATCTGAGTGTAACATGAAGTGTTCAGCCACAGTGCAGAGAACAGTGGATTCAACACAAAGGAAGTGCCTGCCTCACGGAAAGGAAGAAAAACCCATCTGATGTGGGGAGAAGCTTGGAGGGAGACTCAGAAGGGGCGAGGAGGCAGGGTAAGATGCCGTGTGTCCCACTCACCACCCATGGACTCAGAGTGGGGGCAGGAGGTAGAAATAGCCTACATAGGTTGCGGGAAGTAGAAAGTAGAGGGACTTATGCCCCATTTCACATTCAGGTCTTTGGGGACAGAATCCCTTGCAGGTGTTTATACGGCCAGCCATGGTATGATAGGAATGCTGGCAAATTGTCTTTCAGCAGAGGGAGGGGCTGAGACAGTGGCCCTTGCTTCCAGGTGGCCTGCATGAAGGTGTGTCCAGAAGTTCCCAGGTGACCCCTGGGGTGCATAAGGAGGCTGGGAATTAAGAACCAGCACACTGCTGGGAAGTGACTGGGCCAGAGGGACCCCTTGGCAGAGTCTCAGAGAGGACAACCAGAGCTGGGGCGAGAGCGAGGATGTGAGTGAGCCCTAGGGGGTCAGCAGTGTCAGGGAGCCCTGAGCAGGGGCCTGGGCAGTACGGGCCTGTTGGACTGTCTAGCAGCATCTGTTAGGAATTGCCTACATGGAGACAACAGGTCAAGAGCATCCCAAACCCAGTTGGACAAGGGGCGGGGAGGATGTGGCTTGGGGACAGCACATGGGAAAGGCATTTAAGGGCTTTCATTCATGATAAAGTTAAAATGAGCCCCCAGCCTATTAAGATGTGAAATAAATGAATGGGTTATATCGTGTGATCTGATCCCATTCTTCTCCGGGCTGGTCAGCTCATTTCTGGAGGATCGTAGTCATGCTGGGGTCTCACTTTGAGATTGAACAAACTCTCCCATAGAGAGGAGAGTGGTAATAAACCTCCACGTAAGAGTAGGTTGAAAGGAATCATGAACATGTAGTCTGGAGAAAGATCATTCAGGGGTGACACACTGCTTAAGTTCTGTGTATTCCTAAGAGCAGACCAAATGTGTGGACGTCACAGGGAGAGAGATTTCAGCTGCGAACCTAAAAGAACTGTCTCATAATTCTAAACTGGCGTGACTCAGCCAGGACACCTCCTGGATTGAGAGCATCCAAGCAGAAGCTGGGACACTAAGCAGGGGATTCAGATGTTTGCTTGGCTCACGGACCTGGAGAACCTTCACAATTTCCTCCAACTGTAAGATTTTGTGAATCGCTGAATGAAATTGTAATGGTATAATTTCTGACTCAGAGGCAGAGGAGGCTCTTACTTTGAGTCAGAATATCTGAGTGGAAAGATCCCAGCTCCTGGGAGGCAGACAGACTTGGCTTCTGAGACCAGCGGTCACTCTCTAGCTGTGTGCCCTGGAGAACTTCCTTCACTTTGCTGAATCTCAGCATTCTTGTCTGTAAGATGGAGATATGAGGGTACTTCAAAAAGTCCATGGAAACATTCGTGTTATCTTTTAATTGTATTTTTCCACAAACTTCCTGAAGTTTTAAATACCCTTGTATTTACCTGGCAGGGTTTTGCTTCCATAAGTGAATCTATATAATAAAAGGTTAAAACGTGGCAGCTTGTGCGTGCGTGTGTGCGTGTGTGCGTGTGTTAGTGGGGGAGTGGGGGTGTAGGACCTTTGCCGTGGTATAAAATTGCATTATTACCTACTGGTTAATTTTCTTCATAAGACCAGCTTAGAGAGCAATGGAACATTGAGTTTAATGAAAAGATGAAACAGATGTTGATGTGATGTGGACAGATTCTGGCTTGAATCCTCTTAACAGAGAAGGGAAGGAGGGGGAGGCACCTATAACTATGCTGGGGGGAGGGGCAGGAGGAAGTCACCCCCTGAAGCCACTAACAGACACCTTCTGGCCCTGTACCTGGGCTTCTGGCCATGTGACGAGTCAAGCTGTGATAGGTGCTCACCGTCTTTTGTGAAAGGCAGGACAGGTCTGCTGCCGCACATGACTGCAGGTGACACCAGATCTGGAGCAACCTTCACTTGTGAAGTGGGCACAGGTTTTCTTTTAGTCTTCCCCACCTCAGCTTTCTGCACTTGTCCCCCGCCCACCCCTCGCCTCAACCCACTGTTACTTAATCTCTTCCTAATTCCTGTCTCATTTTCCCCGTTAGAAACAGCTCACCTTGTTCACGAGGCAGTATAAAGGACTGACAAAGCTAAAAGCACTGTCCCCCAGGGACACCTGCATTTCAACTCTGGGCCATGTATTTCTCCACTGGGGTCCTCTCTTCCATGGCATGGGAGCGTGGTGGGAGCAGGCACAGCTGGCACAGAGATGACTGTGTCTTTGCAAAGCTGACCCACTCTGGGTCAGGTCCTGACTGACTTGAGTGCTGGCAGGGGGTGGTGAAACGGGCCCACAGCTCTGCCCAGGATCACTCCCCTCTCCTCCTTGCCTTCTGGTTGGAGGAAGTGCGTCCTGCCTCGGGGCCTCAGGCAGCTGTAGCTGACTCAGTGATTCCTGGAAGGTGGTGATGTCACGGTGACATAGCAGTTCTCTTCCCCAGCCAAAGGAGAGCGAGTGACGAGTGTCTCTCATTGGCACAGAGGCTGGAGACTCTCAGGAGTGACCGAGCCCACTGGCTCGTGCAGGCCACTTAATGCCACCTTCATTAACACCCTTACTCGAATTTCCACAGCTCCGATCATCTGTCCTTGTGGCGATCCCACGTGCTGGACATCCAGGGCAGTCTTGATTGACTTTAAGTATTCTGCACCTTTGTTTTTCCATGTAAAGAAATTCACAAATCACAGAAAATCATCCTGGGTCTGACCATGTACCTGGGGCTTTGGGAACCCGGTGCCACCACGCTTTATCAAAAGTAGGGCGCATGATATTGTGTACCCTTGTATCTTCCTCCAGTTTCATATCTGCGCATCTTTTCAACAATACTAAAGGCTTCTTAGAGTCAGGAGCTGTGTCCCTTTATTTCCTTTGTCTCCTCCAGGACTCCCCCAGGGGGCTGAGTATGTGGGAAACTCTAAAAAGGCTTGGGTGGGGGGAGATGGTAAGAGCCCCCCTTGTCCTTGTCGAGGTCCCTCTCTCAGTGCTTCTTGGGGGTGGGGGTGGCATCTGCAACAAGGTCGGTAAGAAGATGTCGTTTGCTTCTCACAGTGAAAGGTATCAATAGTCCTGGTGTGGGTTTGGGAAAAACCTGGCTGGACTCGCTGGGGCTGCGGGGACTTTGGAAAAACCACTCCCTACTCCCTTGTTCACCAAAGACCCGACTCCCTGGGAGGCCGCGTGTCAGGGAGTCAAACGGCTCCTTTGTCGGCTGGAATCTGAATGCAAACGCCTCCTCTGCGGTCCTTCTCAGACCCACCCGAGGGTTCTACCAGCGAGCCCGGCGTCGCCTTGCGCTGCCCGATGCTGCCCCCTGCAGGTGGCTCGCGGGTACGGCCGCCCCGCCGGCGCCGCAGGCTCAGCCCGAGCCGCCCAAATGGTGGCTTTTCATCACCTGAAGTTGTCAGAGCCGCTAACAGTGCATGAACAGGAAGAAAATTAGGCTTCTCTAAGTGAATTGGGTGTCGAAAGACACTGAGGTAAGTGGTGGAGGCAGGGACAATGACTGATAGAGATTCGAGTGTGAACTAATTTGGGGAGGTAGGGTGGGAGGACCCAGTGTTTGCAATGACCACCTCATTTAACTCAAGGCTCATAACGACCTCCAGAGGCAGCCGTTCTGAACTCCTGTTTAATGCATGTTGGAGTCGAATCTTAGGATGGGTAACTAACTGCCCAAGGTTATACAGCGAGTAAACTGCAGAGCCAGGACATGACCTCGGTGACCCCAGAGCTCCGTGACTTCTGGTGTCCCATCACCCCCTCCCCAGAGATCAGAATCCTGTGAGGGAGGAAGGGCTCTTTGTCTGTGGTGTGGACTGGGTTCTTTGCAATGAAGGTGAGATTTCAACAGGAAATTCTCTCCGCTAAGAGAGTTTTTAGTGTAGCCTCTGAGATGTGATTTGAGGTGGTTGGGAAGATCTTCCTACCTGAAAATATCTCCCGAACTTGCTCATCAGGTTGCCTGGGATTTCACTCATGAGAGTCAGTCCTTTGATGAAGATTGGCTAGGTGGTACTCTTTTATTAAATAAAAATACGATTCCTAAGGGGAGAGTCACATGTCAAACCTTTAAATCTTAATTCTCCCCCAGTGGGGATCAGCTTGTCAGATTGCTTTATCTCTGTGATAAAGAATTAAAGTTGTGGGGAAACTGGAGGACAGGTGATGTGTCAACTCCCTAACTTTGTTACTGGATGTTCCAGAGACTCCTCCAACTGAAAATGTCCCAAACTAAGCACTTCATCTTCTCTCCCACCCTGCTCCTTTCTCCGACATTAAAGGGGCTCAGAAATCTTTGAGTTGTCCCCCCCCTCTTCCGTCCAGCGGGTCATGAGCTCTGACCAGGCTGCCTCTGAAGTGCTGCTTGAGCCTCCCATGTACTCTCTCCAGCCCTGGTCTGGGCAGGCTCTCATCAGCTTGTTCCTGGCTCTGGGCCTTCATCATTTAATCAAACCTAACTGCAGCCATGCAAGAACTTTCTAAAATGTAAATCTGATAATGCTGCCTTTCCTCTTAAAATCGTCCTCAATACCTTAAAGTAAAGTGAAAGCTCTCTAGTATTTTACACTCAGGACCTTGTTACCATCCCTCTCACCAGCCCCAACTCTCTCCGCCTCCCCTTTGCACTCCCTCCATCACCCTCCTGCATGCCATTCCCAGCCTTATCGTCTGACATGTTTGCCTTGTTGTCTTGTGTGCTTGGTCACGTCTCCATGCCTCTATCCATGCTTTGTTTTCGTCAGGAAAGCCCTTCCCCTTTGATGGTCAGTGGACCACTCCTCAGTGAAGCCATCTCTGATTCCCACCAATAACCCCAAGGAGGAGGTAACTTTTTACGTCTCTACCTCCCCCAGTAAGGCTGGATACATGAATGAATGAGTAAGTGAAGTCAGCTGATGAGTGGGTTATTCAGTGCAGAGGGTGTGTTGTGTTAGACATGAATGCCAACAGAGCCGTGGCTGCATTTTCAAATGTTGCTCTCATGCACCAAGTGTATGTGTATGTGCTCTGGTGGGATACGGGCTCTGTTAGGATAAATAATTGGATGGGCCTTGAACTTACTCACACAAGCGGACTGGTTGCAGAACATTGCCATGGAGACAAACGAGGACTCAAGCAGCAGGGCACCACTTAGGCAGTGACAGATTTTACAGAAAATGAGCTCAGATATACCTTTCTTGTCAAAAAAATCTCCCAGCTAATGGGAAGAGTGCTTCAAGCAGGATAAAGCCTTGTACCCCCAATGAACAAAAAGCCCCTGAAGTTAGGAAAACAGGAAGTAGCAGGTCAGGAAGAAGATAAATGCTTAGTGATAGACCGAAAAGACAAAAGAAGAAGGAGGATGCTGGGGCCCTGACATGATGTTAGAGTTTAGCATATTATTAGAAAATAAACAGAGCAAGAAGATGTTTCAAATATATCATTACATATTTATGTACTCTGTTGTGTGAAGTGAGGAAACTGGTCCCTTGGACCTCAGCAAAATCATAATCGTTTATTACATAATTAGAGCTAAAGTATTCCAAATTCTTTTGAGGTCCAGCTCAAATGGCACCACCCTGTGAATGAAGCCTCTCCTGAGCCTCGGGCAGGGCTAACCACTCCCTCCCTGGGGCTCCTGGGAGTTGCTCCTGCCTCTGCTCATTGCATCAGTGGTGGCTGTTCTCACGTCAGCTACACTGTGACCTGCTTGAGGATAGGGCTCATGTCTAACCGTCTTTATATCCTAACACCTTGTATGGTGTCTGACCTAGAGCATGTTATGAGCTGAATTGTGTCATCTTCGAAATCCATATTGAAGCTCTGACCCTAGCACATCAGAACGTGACTGCATTTGAAGACAGGGACTTTAAAGAGGTGATTAAGTTATAATGAGATTGGTAGGGTGGGCCCCAATCCAATCTAAGAGAAGAAATTTAGACACAGAGAGACACCAGGGATGCTTGAGCACAGAGGAAAGACCATGTGAGGACACAGTGAGAAGACAGGTTGCCATCTGCAACTTGAAGAGAGGGGCCTCGGCAGAAACCAACCCTGCTGATGCCCTGATCTTAGACTTCCTGCTGCCAGAACTGTGAGAAATAAATTTCTATTGTTTAAGTATTTTGTGATAGCAGCCCTAGGAAACTAATGCAGAGCATTTCCTCAATAAAAGTTTGTCAAATGAAGGTGGAAACCCTGATTACGGGAAAAGGCAATGGCAGGTTTTGTTGAAGATGCTAGGAATAGAACGTCCAGGAAGCCAGAGACTTTGTGGACAAAGCAGCATATTTGGAGGGGAAGCTAGGTACCCCGGCCAGCTGTAAAAGACAGAGGTGTGCAGGTTTATTTTTAATGTAGATTTACATGGTAAAACTTTTAATAATTTATTTTAAAATAATTTCAAACTTTTAGAGAAGTTGAAAGAACAGAAAATGATCTCCCATAGCTCACGTTCAGATTTCCCGCTGATATATATGTCAGTCTTTTTCTGAACCACTGGAGAGTGAGCAGCAGATATGATGCTCCACTACTTTTAAATACTCGAGGGTATATTTCCCACAAACAGCGATATTCTCCTACACACCCACCGTACAACCCTCCACATCGGGGAATGCACGTGGATACATCACTGCTGTCCAATCCACAGACCACATTTAAAGAAAGAAAGAAAGACAATCACAGTAATATGTGGAACTTTTAGAAAACTAGAGGTGGAAAAGGGGAAGGGTGGGTGAAAGGGAGGGGACTAATGGGAATTTGGCCAACAGACACAAAGAATGACTGCATACTGTAATGATGGATAAGCTAGCTATCCTGATCTAACCACCACATGCTGTACACAGTTATTGAAAATCAACATTGTACCCCACATGTATGTATAATAAAAAAAAATAAAAATGAAATTTTCAAGCTGTCCCAACAATGTCTCTTTTTCCTTCTGGTCCAGGAATACATATTGCATTGTTCTCAGCCTTGTTAGTTTTCTCCAATCTGGAAGAGTTTCAGAACATTGCCATGGAGACGACCATGCTGGAACCCTGACATGATGTTAGAGTTCAGCGTGCTATTACAAAATAAACAGAGGAAGAAGACGTTTTAAATGTATCATTTTGTATTTATACATCCTGTCGTGTGAAGTGAGCAGACTGGTCCCTTGGACCTCAGCACAGTGTTAATTGCTTTCCCATTCTTTCATGTTCTCCACCGTTTAAAGAGTGCAGGACTTTCATTCTGCAGGCATCCCTGGGTCCATCTGGTGTCTTCTCATGACCAGGCTTTCTTGATAGGAGTGCCACAGAAATGACGCTGTGCTCTTCTCAGTGAATGATGTGGGGTGAGAAGCGGGGACCAGCTGGTGTCAACCCATCCATCCCACGCTGGCGCTCTTTATCTCGATCACCAGTCACGTTGCTGTCTGCCAGGCTCCTGACCTGTAAAGTCACCATTTCCTCCTTTAAAATTGGTTGGCATTTTTGTGGAGAAGTATTCCCGTCTTTTATCAAAATTCCATCCGGCAATCTTAGCCTCCAATCACCACTCTGACAGTTGCCAAAAGACAGTTTTCTATTTCTGTCATTTCTTCTCCTCTTATTAGTTGGTGGGCTCTTGTGATAAAGAGCTTTCCCATTTTCCATGTTCGCTTACGTATTTATTTCAGTAAGGAATCCTATTTTATTCAGTAGATTGTATTGCACTGCTCTTCCTGTTTACTTTGATGTTTAAATTGTTCCAGATATGGTTGGTGGAATCCCTTCAGAGTGGCTCCCACATCCTTCTGACACGTCCCCATCATTCTTGGCACTTTCTTATCTTCTGGCACAATGATATGACCGAGGCTCATTTTGTACTTTTTCTTTTTTTTTTTTTTTTTTCCCTTTTTGTCTTTTTTTTTTACTGACTGGTAACGGGATCACAACCCTCGGTGTTGCACCCGCAACGCGCTCAGCCAGTGAGCGGGAACCGGTCTCCACATGGGATCCGAACCCTCGGTGGGAGCGCCACTGCGCTCCCAAGCGGCGCACTCTCCAGTGCGCCACCGGGCCAGCCCACATTTTGTACTTTTTCTGCTCCAGCCTGGGATTAGCTCTTTCTCCAAGGAGCTCTGTTTCTTTTCAGTGGAGGATGGTATTTAGAAACCATGATCTGGGCTGTTAAGGTGTTTATTGTTACCAGGATGTCATTACTCCTAGGTCCTTTCAGTGGACAGATCTAGGAAATATATGCATGTGTGTACACACACACGTATACACACACACATCTCTAACTATTTCTATATCTACCTGTTTTCATATATTAAAAAACATTAAGTTGATGATACTTATACCTCCAATTCCAATCCACCTTCAGGGTTCTTTATAGTGTTCTCCCTCCCCATATTTGCAACTCTCTCTCCAACAATGAGATACCTGGCTCCCATTATCCTCAATATACCATTTGCTCAATAAGTTTACCTATTTGTGTGATGTAACCAATCTCCCAGGCACATCGGCTGTGCCTTTTGCCTCCACTCCTTGCCCTCACCCCCTCCCAGAGCCCTGCATCCTTGAGTGCCAGCAGGTGCACCATCGATGCCCCCACATAGCAACGCCCACACCCTCCCCTGTCAGTATCCCATGGGGGCTCAATGTGACTCTTCCATGCCAGGAAAAGAAGGCAAAGAAAGAGAAGAAGGAAGAGGAAGGCTCTGTAGATTGTTTTAACCAAAAGTTAAAAGGAAGAAAAAGGAGATGCCATTTCACCTATACCAGCAAGTGATCCAAGTATCGATTAATAAAAAAAAGTAGAGATAGATGCACCTGTACGTATAAATTGTAGAGTTATTTACATTTAAAATATAACACGTTGTGGATATTCCTGTCTTCACAAATGCCTTTAAGCCTTGTAGATGGAGCAAGGTGAGAAATATAAAATATCAGTGATGGGGTCAAAGACATGCCTAAAGGGCAGTTCACAGTTGGATTCAGACCTAAAGACAGAACACTTTTCAAGATTTTGGGGACAAAGGTAAAAGCAGTTCATCATCTGAAGTTAAAGCCAACAAAAATCAGCCTCAAAAAACAGATTAACCACCTGTGGGTCGAAACGTCTTGAAGGATGACTTGTAACTCACAGCTGGATACAACCTGGGTACCTTCCAAATCTTCATGAAGGAGACTGAAGAGCCTCCCCAAATCTTCTTCTGCAGTCCTTCATTCATCCAACACTGCTCATGTTGATGTCTGCCGTGTTTCCCCTTGTATTGTTACCACTTCTCTCTTTAGAAGTATGTGTTAGTCTGCTAAGCACTGGAGGATGTAACAGGGAAGAAAACATAGTCCTCATAATCAGAAAGTTCACAGTGTGGTGGGGGAGGCAGACCAGTACCCAGGCCATTTCCATACATGTGCTAAGCACACTGAGAGGAGTGAACCTCAGCTCCGACTTGGTGTGGGGGTGCATGGAGAGGTGTCCCAGAAGAGGTACACTGAAGTCGAGACCTGAAGGACTGGTGGGAGGCAGCCAAGAGAAGGCACTGGGGAGAATGTTGAGTGAGTGCCCACATGTTCCAAGATCTGGAAAAGTGAGCAGGTGTGGAGCACTCAGGGAGTGGCAGTGGCTCAGAGTGGCTGGACTGTCAAGTTTGAGGGGGAATGAGATAGATATAAGACTGGAGAGAGGTGAGCCGGGGCTGACCGTCAGAGGTCTTGGAAGCTGTATTTAGACATTTGGACTTCATCCTAGGCAGACCGAGATGTCTCTCATGTGTGTTAGGTAGAAATGTGAAATAATCATAATCCCATTTTAGAAGATCTCCCTGACTATATACAAATTAGCCAAACTTGAGATTAAGGCACAGTCCCCGCAAGACTGCCTTCACTTCAGACTCCAGCCCCAAGTTTGGGAGTCCCCAGGGTCTTTTCTTCAGAGAGGCTGGCCATAAACTTGAGGGTTCCCATAACTACCTCCAGGTTTGAAAATTTATTAGAGCAACTTACAGAAACCAGGAAAGTGTTACATTGATGATTACAGTTTTATTATAGGAAAAAGATACAAACTGGAATCAGCCAAAGGAAGAGATGCATTGAGAAGAATCTGAGAGGGTTTCAAACACAAAATTTCTGTATCCTCAGGATGCATTGCCCTCCTGGCTCTGATATGTGACAATAAGCATGAGGGAAGTTCACTCAAGCTTTGGTGTCCACAGTTTTTATTGAGGCTTCATTAGCTAGGCATGATTGATTGAATTATTTCCCACATGGGTGGACTCAACCTCCAGGCCCCCTCCCCTTCCCAGAGGTCAGACTGATATCACATGGCTTTAAGCCTCAACTCTCTGGTTGGTATTTTCAGCATGGCCAGCCCCTACCCTGAGACATCTCATAAACAGGGGCCCACCATGAATAACAAAGACATTCCCTTCACTTAAGAAATTGCAAGGGTTTAGAGGTTACCTCCCAGGAGCTGGGACAAAGGTCAGATCTCTTTTTAGATGAGACCAAATTCCTTACTACACATGGGTGCAATTAGACTGGGTGAGAGCAAGTCTAGAAGGGGGGAAACCAATTAGGTGGTTGCTGCATTTATCCAAGGAAGAGAAGGTGGTGGCCTAGACCAAAGAGCAGCAGAAGGGATGGAAAGAGGGGAAAGCAGAAGGATTTCAAATGCATTGATGATAAAATGTCAGGACTTGGTGGCTGACTATTAGAAAAGGGGGTTGAGGAATGGGGACAAGTCAAGGATGATGGCAGGTATTTGGCCTGGGCTGCTATTTGCCAACATCTCTGGCTTCTCAGTTTCCTGATCAGTCAGACTAGCAGAAATCATGTAGTAAGATTTCAGCAAATATCTGTTAAATGAAGAATGAACATATGGACCCATCTTCCAGCAAAAGAGGCAGCGACTAGACCTAGACTGCTGTAAGAGAGCAGGCCTGGCTCAAAAATGTCTGTTGTCCACTTCTGAAACAGGGTCACAATAAGCTCCCCCATCTTCAGCATCTGGGCATTTTTGCCTTTCATGTGGGACACTTCCCAGGATTGGTTAAATACGTGTGTGTTTGTAGGGGCCAACTTGGTAGACGGTATCCTTCCCTGTCATGGGCATTATTGGTACCTGCAGAGAAGTGACACCTTGCCCTTCTCCTCGTCAGTCCTATCCAGTCATTCACGGGTGTTGGCTTGTGCATGCTGCATCAGTGAGTGTAATGAATCATTTACCCAGTGGTCAAAGGTTTACCAAGTGAATTAACTTCAAATAATTGGCATGGACGGTTAGCAGCTAGGAAGTGGGCTTTTAGAGATACTCAAGATTGAAAGGGGTTTCTTAAAAACCATTGGTTGTAGAAATGAAAAGGTAGGGTTTGCCCTCTTCACATCTAGTCTCCTTCCAAACAGTTTATCCAAAAAAGCTGTTTTTTTCCCACTCTCCTACTTTACCCCCCTGTTAAAATAGTAACAAGGATTGATTTACGTTCTGCTCCTGAATGTGTATAAAATTTGTACCAAAATATGTTCTATGAAAATGATTTGTAATCTGTAGACCTAATACCTGAGAGATGTCTTGAGATGTAAAATCCCATCCTTTGAGTTGTGGGTTTTTTGTTTTCTCCAAATAAATCTGATCTTTAAAAAAATAATAAGATAAGTGTGTGTTTGTGTGTGTGTGTGTGTAATAAGGGGAGGTTCTATGCAAGTTGTGAATTTTATTGTTCCTTTGAAAGCCAGACACACATAATACTACCCTGTGGGTGCTTGAAAAGGGGTTTGTGTGAGCTTAGAATGGAATTGGGATGAGTATTGGGGAGGAAGTTTCTTTCTTTCTTTCTTTTTCTTTCTTTCTTTCTTTTTTTTTTGGCAGCTGGCCGGTATGGGGATCCAAACCCTTGGCCTCGGTTGTTACAAGGCTGCACTCTAAATAGTTGAGCTAACCCGCCAGCTGGGGAGGAACTTTCTTTCCCCTCTCTTCGTGTTTCCATAGGAGGGAATTCGATTAGGATAACACTCTTGGCTTCTCTCAGCAGGGGCAGCCTTACTCTCTTTTCTCCAGTAGGTGAACTGCTTAGTGAGCTTGGGAAAGGGAACTGAGGGTACCTGGCCAGTCCTTTCCCGACTCTCTCTTAGGATGTGCCTGCCTGCAGAGAGTGTATGTTATCATCAGCTTTCAGCCAGGTGCTCAGCTTAGTGAGGTGGCCCTGCAGTGGCAGGCCTGCAGAGATGCAGCTGTGCTGGTGCCCCATCCTGGAACGCTGTTAGGGAGCCCACTGTTACTGTGTACCTAAGTCATATTTCCTGAACTGGTTTTATTAATAAAAGTCATCAAAGAGGGATAATATTTATTTCTATCTCTTGCCAACATTGGCTCCCAGCTGAAGAGAGGAGGTCTGCAACCTGAATTACCCTGCCCTGGTTCCCTGAGGAGTGGTTTTATGTCTCTCGTACAGCCTGAGATCCTGTTCTTTTAGAGAGCTTCCCAGACTCCTTTCATGATTAGGATATGGCTGTACAGTCTGAGCTGGGATTAAGTTAAGGGTTACTGACTTATAATTTCCAAGTGGTTTTAAGAACCATGAACCTGGTTCTCAATAAATACTAGTTGATGCCTCTGGTATTGATGCCTAGGTTGCGTAATATTGCTGTTGAGTGGACTATGGGCATGATGCTGACATCAGTGGGTATTGGTGCCCATGTTGGCTGCTCCCAGAAGCATATGGGGACTTTTCCAGTGCTAACCAGCAGGTGCTATTTGTTATGTCACAAAAGACCTCCAAGTCCACATGACTTAAGACTGGGGGCAAAGGCCACCTTTAGAAGAGTATTCCTATTTTATTCCTAAGTCATTCCTGAAAAAATCCATGCTACTTACTATGGATTGTGTGGTGATAAAAGAGGTGGGTTGCTGAACTGGGAAAAGCACTACGAAGTGGAAGGAGGGGCTTAAATATATAAAACTATAAAATTTTGTCAAAATTATTACTTTGATCTGGGGCTATAGAACTTGTTGCACCTTATTGCATGATACTGGAAGGCAGTATAAGGTCAGTACATCTCCTAAGAATTTGCCAGACACACTGGGCAGCATCCTCTCTGCTAGATGGCTGCAGCCATAGGACAAGAGCCCCATTACTGATGACACAGCCCAGATTTGTTCTGGGAGCCAGATCTGAGGGCTGTCTTAGCAGTGCCAGGTGGCAGAAGCCAGAACACGGACTGTGGAGCCAGGTAGAACTTGGTTTGAATCCTGCCTCAACTGTGTGTGACCTTAAGCATGTCACTACCTCTCTGAGCTTCTCTGAGCCATTGCTTTCTTATCTCTAAAATGAGAATGGTGACACCACACAATATTGTTGTCAGAATCAAAAAAGATGGTGTGCTTGTATGTGTACCCAGCATCACTTCTGTTGACAATTGACACATGAGACCCTTTCTCTCAGACTCTATGCTGATCGCATGACATACTCCGAGGCCTGGTACCCACATACTGATGATATTCATTTCCTCCATGCAGCTGTTCTGACCTCCAGGACCCAGCGGGAATTCTCTTCCAAACTCTTCGCTTAATCACCTGCATGGGCTGCATCTTGCTTCTCTGAGTGAGCTTTCTATTCCCGTGTCTGCCTTTTATTTCCTCAACTACAATGTAATCTGTTTCAGAGCAGAGGCTTTCATCCTTTTTTAATTTTCCATTTTTGAGTCTTAGCACAGTACCTTTTTGCACATAGCACTTGCTCAAAAAATAGAGATTGAATGATATTTTACCTACTTTTGTCTCCTAAAAATTGCCCCAGAGTCCTGAGTTGAACTTGCCTGCATGAGGTTGTTACTACAAAGTAACAACGTGTTTATTCCTTTATCTGTTTATCTGGCAGCCCTGCCATGACTCACACACCCAAATGAGGACTGCTGCCTTATAAGGAGGCACTGCGAAGGCTAACTGTTATTCCAAGGAGCCTGTCACCTCTCAAAGCATTTTCGGAACTCCTGTTTTGAATCATTGCCAGAGTTGGGGTGGTGAATCTTCACACCTCCTGGGCGAAGTTATATTTGGAAACAATAAAAGTCATCTTGGCCAAGTTTGGTAGGTGTGGTCCTTCAGGGGGTGACTGAGTGTGGAGAGGGATGCATGGTGGATTTGTGATCAGTTAATATCTAATCAGGCATTTCCAACGTGTCATGCACTTCCCATTCACTGTCTTATTTATTTATTTTTTTTCCTTTTTGTCTTTTTTCGTGACCGGCAACAGATCGCAACCCTCAGTGTCGCGCCCATACCGGACCGGGACCGGCAACGGGATCGCAACCCTCGGTGTTGCTCCCGCACCTTGCTCAGCCAGTGAGCGGCCGGTCTGTATGTGGGATCCGAACCCTCGGTGGGAGCGCCGCTGCGCTTCCCAAGCGGCGCACTGTAGCAGTGCGCCACCGGGCTGGCCCCCACTGTCTTATTTTAATCTTAATATTATGTTTATGAAGCAGATGCTATTATTACCCCTATTTTACAGACAAGGAACCTGAGTGTCCAGCTCTTTTACCTGTCTGTAATCCTGCTGACTGGGCCAATTGTTGAGCTAGGGCTGGGTCTGGAGCTCACAGACCCCTCAAGCCCATTGTCCAGACTAGGTCAAAAACCCTTCACACGCCAGGCTGGGTCCCCAGACCCCTCACATGCAGGTCTGTGAGCTAGGTAACCAGCAAAAAGTTCCTTGGAAGCCGTAGGTTGGAGAGCATGGCTGCATGTGGCGGAAGACCTGAGGCAGACGCCAGCCAAGGTGGCACCGTGCATGCACCCTAACTCCACCCCCCCCACACACAATTTGCTTACAAAGAATGTGCTGCACCACCCCCAACTGAATGTGGCAGGCAAGGGGGCCTGATAAATTATTCTGTTTTCCCAACACTGAGGCACAGAGAGTGTACTGGGACTCTGTTGCTTTTCCCCCATTACTAGCTAGTGTTAGGGGGCCCAGAAGTAGGCAAGACAGACACACCTGAGTGACCCTCCTGCATCCCAGAGTAGATGAGGGTTAGGGATGCCTTATCTAAATATAACAAAGCCAAGAACAGTGATATTTGAATTGGGAGTGCGGGGGGAGGGTATGGGGGATGTAGGGACCTCAAAGGAGCTGGCAAAACTGGTCAGATGCTTCAGCGTAGGCAAGCAAGGCACCCTGAGGGCCTCTCCGGGAGAGACCAGAGAAGGGAGGACAGGACTGGTACATACTTGGGGACCTGTGAGTGGGGTGAAGATGGTCACCAGAATCCCCAACCGAAGAAATTCCTTCCATGCCTCTCTTCTCTACTTTCTTAAAATTATATTCATGTTTGCTGACTATAAAAGGAATTCGAGTTCCTTATATAAAACTTGGAAAATATAGAGAAGTATAAAGAAAATAAAAGTCATCTATAAATGTCCCCTTCCTCTTCCAGATCTCAGGCCTTTGCTAAGGCCAGGTTGCTGAGCAGATCGGCACACACTGGATTATTTATAAAGCTCCCTCCTTCCTCTCCATCCACTCCCCTCTGCTTGGCTAGAGAGAAGCCTTCAGCCAGGACATTCCCTTGCAGCCTACTCAGGCTGCTATATAAAGCCCTGCCCTTCTCGGGCTAGATCAGAACGTTCCTTATCTCTTTGCAGCAGACTCTGATAATCTGCCCCATTGGCAGGAGCTCTGAGATCTGCTCTGGCTGCTGTTATCAGGGCCTCCAACCCCCATGTGGTCATTTTCATTGGTTCCCACTGAAACTTGGCCAACACACTAACTGAAACCTCAAATAAAGGAAGTTGTTTGCTCGTTTCATTAGTGAGCAGTTGCCAGACAGCTGAGATGTGCTTCATGGGCTTGGCATGGCGTGTGTCCGGCACATGTAGGCTCTGTGGTCAGTGCCGGTGGACCATCCGACCCACTATGTCCCCCTTCTGAAGCAGCTGTGACAGCCCCCTATTCTATCAATCCCCCACTTCCCCCTTCTCTTCACTAGAGCTTGGCTCAGAGTCTTATTGATCCATGTGGCTTCTACAGGCAAAGGCCTTACAATAGCTAGTGGCCTGCTGTGTTTCAGTTCCAGCATTCTGGGCTGGACTTCTACCTAATTGAGAGTGGACCACAGCAGATGTACTCACTCTGCCTGGAAAATAAATTTTGCCAAGGGAGGTTATTTCTGCAAGGTGGGGCAGAGGGGAGACAAGAGAGGCAGGGTAGCATCCTGAAAAAAATGCATAGGTTTTAAATCAGAGCCAGAGTGAAATCCTAGCTCCTCCACTTAAAAAGGAGTGTGATCTTAAACAAGTTATGTAACTCTTTTGAAGCTTAGTTTTCTCCTCTTTAACATGTAGAGTATGATATTTCCATCTTAGCATTGATGCAAAAATTAAATAAGATGACATATTTAAAGCACTGGAGACTTGCAGTCATCCCTCAGTATCCATGGGGGATTGGTTTTAGGACCCCTGAGGACACCAAAATCTGCCAATGCTCAAGTCCTGCAGTTGGCCCTGTGGAACCTGCTGGTACAAAAAGTTGCCCTCATATAAGCAGGTTCCACATCCCATGAATACTGTATTTTTGATCTGTGGTTGGTTAAATCTGCAGATACAGAACTTGCCAATATGGAAGGCTGACTATATTTACTGATAAAAATCTGTGTATAAGTGGACCTGTGTGGCTCAAACCTGTGTTGTTCAAGAGTCAGCCTTACTAGATGATGTTATGGTAGCTATTTTAACTATTGTCAGTAATATTGTTACTCATAACCATTTGGATGGGAGAGGCTTCTTTTCTCCCTCTTAGATTCAACAGGGGAACTTTTCACCTTGGTTGTTTAAAAATCCCCTCTAGGCAAGTGGGTGCATATTTCCTTTGATATTTAAATGAGTTTTTCAAGTTCTGAGAGAATCCTTTCAAAGCAGCTTCTGGGCCCTGAGGAGGTCCTGGTTTACCTTTGCATTGGCCTCATGAGAATCAGATCAACCTCATATGAAAAGGCAAGTCATTGTACTTACTGCTTGGTCAAAATTTAGTAGCAAAATCTTCCTACTATGAGCCACATGGCACTTTCAGGATGGAATGATTATCTATAAAATAATAATGAAAACATTATGTATTAGAACTTATGAGGTACAGTTGAAGCAATGTCCAGAGGAAAATGCATGTATGATGGTTAATTGTATGTGTCAACTTGACGGGCCCATGGGTGCCTAGATATTCAAACATTATGCTGACATGTCTGTGAGGGTTTTTTTTTTTTTTTTTAAAGGTGACAGGTAAGGGGATCTTAACCCTTGACTTGGTGTTGTCAGCACCACGCTCAGCCAGTGAGCTAACCGGCCGTCCCTATATGGGATCTGAACCCATGGCCTTGGTGTTATCAGCACCGCACTCTCTTGAGTGAGCCACGGGCTGGCCCTGTGAGGGTGTTTCTAGGTAAGATTAACATTTGAGTTGATAGAGTGTGCAAAGCAGTTTGCCCTCTCTGATGTGGGTGGACCTTATCCAATTCCTTGAAGGTCTGAATAGAATAAAAGGCTGAGTAAGGAAGACTTTCCTCTCTCTGCCTTACTGTCTGTGAGCTGGAACACTGGTCATCTCCTGCCTTTGGATTCAGATTTAGATTGGAACTTATACCATCAGCTCTCCTGGTTCTCAGGCCTTCAGACTCAGACTGAAACTACACCATTGGTTTCCTCGGGTTGCTAATTTGCTGACTGCAGATCTTGGGACTTCTTGGCCTCCATGATCATGTGAGCCAATTCCTTATATTAAACTAATACATATCTTTTAATATATCCTTTTAGTTTTGTTTCTCTGGAGAACCCTGACTAGTACACATAGTCTTATAATGAATTAATAAAAAAGTTAAACAGAAATAAAAACATGAAATAAGCATCCAATTGAAGTAGTTAGAAAAAAAGGCAATAAAGCTCAGGAAAGCAGAAGGAAGGAATTAATAAATGTTAAAGCAGAAATTGAGTTAAAAAATAGAAAATATTTTATAATTAATAAATTACAGCAAAAAACTAATAAATAAATTCAAAAGCTAATTCTTTGAAAAAACAATAAGATTATAAATTGTCCGCTGAATTTATAAATTATCAAGAGAAAAGAAGAGAGAAAGCTCGAATAAGTGCTAAGGAGAAAATAACCACAGATAGAGGGAATTAAAAGAATCCTCAGAGACTATTTTGCTCAACTCCATGCAAATAAATTTAAAAATGTATGTAGTAAAGAATTAACCTTATCCAAATAGAGGTATGGCCTTTGCCCTGATCCTAGGATGTATCTCTAGGCCCTTGGACTATCCTGACTGATAAAAGTGTCTGTTTACCTGGGAGCCTTGGGCTACATTGGACAGTCCTGTGATTTATGATGGGAACTTGGGCCACATAATCTTTGTTCTACCTCTGGAGTGTCTGGAGACGAAAGGTCAGCCACATGAACAGTTAGTCATGTCTATGTGATTGAGCTCTAATAAAAACTCTGGACACCAAGGCTCAGGTGAGCTTGCCTGGTTGGCAAACTCTGCTTTATTGTGACTCTTCCTTTGGCTGATTTTAATCTGTATCCTTTCACTGTTATAAACCATAACCACAATTATAAAAGCTTTCAATGAGTTCTTTGAGTCCTTCTGGCAAATTATTGAACCTGAGGGTGATTGTTGGAACCCCATAACTTTGCAAAACTTAATATATTGGATTCTTTTCTGGGAAAACAAAGTTCACCCAAAATGGACTCAATATCATATTTAATTACATATTCAATATCAGTTTTGCCTTAGTTAACTTATAAATTAAAGGAAATCTCAAGAAAACTGATAGTTCATATGGAAAAAGAGGAAAAATGAATAGGAAACTAGCACTACAAGATATAATACATACTATAGAGTTACAATAATTAAAATAGTGTAGGACATCTTGGAGCAAAATAGGAAGTCCACAAGCAGATAAAAACTTACTGGGAATTTACCTTATGATAATGATGGCATTTCACTTTTTTTTTTTTTTTTTTTTAAAGATGACCGGTAAGGGGATCTTAACCCTTGGCTTGGTGTTGTCAGCACCACGCTCAGCCAGTGAGCAAACCGGCCATCCCTATATGGGATCCAAACCTGGGGCCTTGGTGTTATCAGCACCACACTCTCCCGAGTGAGCCACGGGGCCGGCCCTAATGATGGCATTTCAAATCATCAGAAAAAAAGATGAATTATTCAATAAATGGTGTTCAGACAACTGGATAGTCATGTGGGAAAAAATTAAGTTGGATCCATACCTCACTTGTTACATCAGGATATATACCAAAAGAAATCAGTGATTTATTTATTAATTTAATTTAATTTAAATTTTTTATTATTACCATATTCATCATTACAAATTGTAATCCTTCCCCATGCCCTCTACCTGACCTATTACTCCCCAACCCCCTTCCCTCCCTCCTCCCCATCACTAGTATCCTTAGGTTTGGTCTCTCCTTCTGAAAGTTCAACGCACTACTGTGGTTTTGTCTTTCTTTTTCCTTTATTTTCTTTCTTTCTTTTCTTCTTAGCATCCAGTTATGAGTGAGAACATCTGGTATTTATCTTTCTATGTCTAGCTTATTTCACTTAACATAAGAGAAATCAGTGACTTAAATTTTTAAAAATGCTAGAAGAAACAATGGGAGATTAAAAAATGATCTAATGGCTATGTTGGAATAGGAAAGAACTTTCAAAGTATGATACTAGATAATGAAACCATAAAGAAAAAAATGATAATGTCTATTGCAATGCAAATTATTGAAAAGCTAACAAAAGCAAATTCAAAAGAATAATGTCAAACCAGGAAAAATATGCTAATATTCCTAACACATAATGACCTTCTGTTAGTTAATAAGAAAAATGACCTACTATATGACTAAAAAAACAGGCAAAAGATACGAACAGAGAATTCACAGAGGAACACAAGTGTTTTATAAATATAAAAAGCAGCTTCAGATTACTCATAATAAAAGAAATTGTAAAACAAAACTACAGAGGGACAACATGTACCATTTTTCACTTACTAAACTGAAAAAAGATAAAAAATTTGTTTATACACTGTTGGTGAAACTATGGGAAACAGAAACTCTTATGTGTTGCTGATGGGACACTAAATTCCTACAATCTATAGCATGGCAAAAATGAAAGGCATATACTTATTGACCAGCATTGTGCTTCTAGGAATTTATCGTAATCACTTTTGATGAAGTATGTGCAAAGTTATTCATTACAGCATTGTTCGAAAGAGTAAAATATTGGAATCCACCTAAATATCCATTAAAAAAGGACTGACCAATGGAATACTATACAGCTCTAAAAAAGACTAGGAATGCTTTTTATGTACTGATATGGAAATAAGCTCCCAGATACACCTTAGAGTGGAAAAAATAAGATGCAGATCAGTGCATGCAAAACAGTGTGCAATCATTTCTGTAGAATGGGAGAGAAAAGAACATGTATTATAGTGAGCACTAGTACATGAGGTTGAACCTTGCCACAGTTCTGTGAGGTAGCTACATTGATTATATTCTGTTCTGCAGATAAGGGTAACTGGGGCACAGAGAAGTCAACCAAGGTCACAGACTAGCTGGTAAGGTCTTGAACTTGGGCAGTCTGGCTCTAGAGTTTGTATTCTAGTCATCATGCTCCTCTGCATGTATACAGGTGTGCATATTTGCTTATATATTCATAAACTATCTGTAGGCAGTTCATGGAAAGGTGTGGGAGAGGGATATCTCACTGTATCTCCTTTTGTGCATTCTGACTATTGGATCGTGTGAAGTATTAGCTATAAATTTGAAACAAACCAACACATTTATGATTGGGAGCAAGGTACAGGGAGAGGGATATATTGCTCAGGATCTGGATTCCCTGAGGTGGTTGTAAAATTCTGTCCTGGGTACCAATGGCTGAGGGTCTCCACCTGCCATGCTGGGTAAACTGCATGGCCTCACTGTGGCTCTGAACCACTCAAGGTGCCTTTGTGAGAGAGGTGGGGGAGGGGAGCAAGGAGGTGCCCAGGCCCTGCCTATTGGAGGGCTGTGCCAGCCACCCTGCCTGTGCTGGGTGAGTCCAGTGACAAAGTGGGCTCAGTCACCTCATGGTTCTTTCAGCTTCTGCTTCTTCTTAGACCAGGATGGAAATGAGGGGAAGAGAGAAGAAGGCTTGCAAGGGACCCAAGGTCATGAGGTGGCCGTCAAAGCTCTGATCTGAGCCATGTCATGACTTCCCATTGTCCCCATCTCCCAACAGAAGCCTGCTTGCTCACTTCCTTCCGAGGCTATCAGGGTGACCTGCCCAAGCTTGTCAGGGCAGTGGGATGGGCAGGGACTATTTTTGGTGGTGCAGATCATGGGCTTCTGCACAGGAAAGTGTTCTTGGGAATGGAGGGGGTGTTGTGTGGAGGAGCACCTTCAGGGTTTTAAGGAACTTGGACTTCATTTCAGCTCCCTCCGGATAAGCAGCCTACACAGCCATGCTGGGGAGTCACCCACAACCAAAGAGGTGGGGCTGAGGGGCTGGGGAAGCTCACGTGCTTCCTTTTCAACACATGCTCACCTGGAGAAAAATCTCCTTTCTCTGCCCTTCCCTTTCTTTGCTTGCCTGGGCACAGCCTGGCGCCGCTGTGTGATGAGTTGGTGTCAGGTGTCCAGCAGCCACTCCACCCCAGCTGCTGGCCTCCTCCTCCACAGTCTGTGATGAAGGAGCCAGAATACCTGCCACAACAAGACAACCTCACAAGTACATTAGCCACAACGACTGCAAGCCCCACAACAACCACAACTGCAACAACCACAACCAGATGACCATACAACCACAACTGCAGTAACTACCATAACCACAGCAACCACACAAGCACACAACCACAGTGACCCGCTGCAACCACAGCATCAGCTGCCACTTGTCAAATGTGTATTGTGTGCTCACTTAAGACCCTGAGAGGGGTCTCTGGAGCCTCCTGCTGTCGGTCAGCAGAGGCCTGGAAGGCTGGGTGACTTCTGAAGACCTTCGGATGGGAATGGTGGGACAGCTATTCCATCAGGTGGGCTGGGTTCCTGACATTGCCCTCTCCTCTGAGGGAAGGTGTGCCTCTTTGGGGGCTTCCATGCCATGGCTCTAAGCCCCTGAGAATGGGGCATCTTTCTTATTTTCCTTTTCCGGAGGGTGCTCTGAGATTCTCAGCGCTGACTTTGAGCCTCAGTGGCCCTCTCTGGTGTGAAGGAGGTGAGAGCAGGCAGGCTCGCTTTCTTCTCATCCCAGTCTTTTCTACTGTGGCACCTCATGCTAGAGGGCAGGCCACTTTCTGAAAAGGGCACGGGGCAGCAGTTGTTGAATAGCAGGCTCTGAGGACGGTCAGCACAGTCCTGTAACAAACATCTGTTCTGTGCAGCCCAGTGCTGGCTGTGGGTGGTGCAGCTCCACTGAAGACAGTTCCTGCCCGCAGAGGACTGACTGCAAGTGAGGGAGATGGGATTTGTGGAGGCTGGAGAGCGAGCTCGAGCTGTCTGATGTGCCCGGCAGGGATCACCTTTCCCCTGGGGGCCTTCCCTCCCACCTTCTTTCTGCCATGTCATCATAGCTATTTACCTGTCTGTGCATCCACTGCCCTGGAAGCCCCATGAGGGCCTGCCCTGCCTTCCCCAGTGTGTACCTCTGGCATTTACAGGTGCTTCGACAGTGAAGGAAAAAACTTACGTGGCAGGTGAGACAGATCCCGAGATCTTTGCTGCTCTGTGTCATGTGTAGCTCCAGGAAGATATTTGAGCAGCAGACTGTCATCAGGAAGCAGGGCCCGAGGCCTCTGGACCCCAGTGGGTGGGCAGTTTCTGTTGGCCGGATTTCTCTAGCTTTCTCTCTTGGGCTGCTAAGTGGCAGCATTTCCTAAGCACCTGCTAGGTACTGGGCACAGCGAGTGAGTCCAGTGACAAAGTGGGCTCAGTCACCTCATGGTTCTTTCAGCTTCTGCTTCTTCTTAGACCAGGATGGAAATGAGGGGAAGAGAGAAGAAGGCTTGCAAGGCAGATCGTCCGTGTTCTTGGAGAGCTCTGAGGACCTGGATGGTGAGCTCAGGGGGAGCTGGAGAGGATGCGGTGGGGAGACATGCGGGGGTCACAAAGGAGGAGAGAGGAAGTGGGTTGGGGTCAGGGTTTGCAGAGGGGGAGAGGGGACTGGTGGCCATATATGTGTATGGGGTGAAAAGCCCAGGAACCACAGTGAGGGGGAGGGAAGGCTAAAAGAAGACTTGAAGCTTCTGCTAAGGAGGTTGGGTTTTATGTAATAAGCAACTGGGAGTCACGAACACAGGAAGATGATTCAGTTAACACATGGCGGCTTAGGAAGATCTTCTGTGAGGCCTGGGCAGAGGTGCCAGGGGCAGGGCGGTCTACGCAGTGCCTGCTGCAAACTCGGGGGTTAGCCGGGTAGCAGCCAAGGACAGTGAGTGTGCGATGGCTTGTGTGTGGGAGGCGGGGGCACAGGAGCACCAGCTGGGGGCCGCGGGTGCTGGGCTGGGCGGTGAGCACGAGGCTGGGAGTGGGGAAGATGCGACACTGGGGATGGAGGGAGAGAGGGAGGGAAGGGAATCTAGAAGTGCTTTCTAGATCTGAGGGAACGAGGTTTAACAACAGGCTTACTCTGGTCCTTTCCACGTGAGACCAGGCAAGTGAAGAATGAAGCGTGTCCTCACACTGCCCTTTAATTTTATCAGGGTCAAGAGAAGAGAAACTCCCTCCCCCACTTCTGGAGAATTGAAAGTTTTGCTAACAAGGCCCTATACTTCCTGAGGTACACTTTTCCTCTAAAGGAAAGGGAACCAGTTCCTAGAGCTGTCAGAAAAGTGGCCTCTGGGGTTTGCCAAAGTACTGCCTGGATGTGGAGAGGGGTCCACAGGCCCTTGTCCCCACATTCATCCTGGTGGGACAGCAGGAAGGTTCTTCCTTTGTCTTACCCAGTTCTAAGCCAGTGGTTCTCAGCTGTGGTTGAACAATACTATCACCCGGAGAGTTTAAAAAAATCCTATTGCACAGGTAGCAGCCAAGATCAATTGAATTTGAATGGGAGTGGGTGAGGACATTGGTATGTTTGAAAGGTCCCCAGGAGATTCCAGGGTGTAGCCAGGCTTAGGAACCCCAGATCCAAGTGTGTGTTCCTGTAAATATCTCTATTTATAGCTTGAACCTAATTCTGCTAAAAGCTGGGCAGGTGTTCTTGATATTGTAGTATTTAAAACAAGGCAAGCTCAGCCTAGGCTTAAGGAAAAGGTGAGCATGAAATGCTTCTGAATTACGGTACTGTCCACCTCCTCCCTGTCACACAGCTGTTTGTTCCTGGCACAGGTCCCCTGGTCTTGTTTCCTAGGGTCAGTAAAATTTCACTTGCACCTACCCTTCTTGCTTCATTCACTCTCGTACAGACCCAGACCATTATGCATGTGTCTTACTCAGCTCACACTGCTGTAACAGAATACCATGGACTGGGTGGTTTAAGCAACAGACATTTGTTTCTCACAGTTCTGGAGCCTAGAAGTCTGAGATCAGGTGCCTGCATGGTTGGGCTCTGGTGAGGGCTCTCTTCCTGGTTTGCAGACGGCTGCCTTCTTGCTGTACATAAAGTAAGGCAAATTATAACTAAAGCCAAAATGTTTCATTATTTAGTTTTTATTTTAGTTATACTAAGTTTCCATTTACATTGTCAGAGCTAGGGCTCAGACCCTTCAAATCCATTGTACAGACTGGGTCCCCAGACCCCACACATGCCAGGCTGGGTCCCCAGACTCCTCACACGCAGGTCCATGCTAGGTAATTGGAAAAGATCCTGGAGCTGTTGGCATACAACACAAGCTCAGTCCTCAGCTTCCTCAGCAGCAGCAGCTTTCAGGTCCAGTGGTGGCAGTGGCCTTGTGGAGGGTCCCTGGGGCACTAGCAGCAGCAGCAGCATCCTCCAGTAGCATTAGTGGCCTCCCCATATCCCACCCCTCCCGGAGGCATCCCTGGGGTGGGAGACACTGTGGATCAGAGCCACTTGTCCTTTATACTTAAGTCCATAACCCAGGACACCTGGGTACACATGCGTAATTACATTAGACGATAACCAAGGAACACCTGAGCGCATGTGCCTATTTACATCAAGTATTCGGTAAGATTCTGAACATCTGAGGGGCCCTGGCCATTTTTCTATATTTTCCCAGCACTGTATCCTTGAATGACAGAGAAAGAAAGCTCTGGTGTCTCTTCCTCCTCTTTATAAGAGCCCTTTATAAGGGCACTAATCCCATCACGGGGGCTTCACTCTCATGACCTCATCTAAACCTAATCACTTTCCAAAGATCCCATCTCCTAATACCATTACATTGGGTAATTAGAATTTCAACATATGAATTTTGAGGGACACAAACATTTAGTCCATAAAGAGCAAGGTTACCTTGTTCTACCAAAAAGTTTTCTCATCCTTACAAAAGGGTTAACAGTATTTGTTTCACAACCTGATTTTGAGGGCTGAGAGATATACTAGTTGGGAAATGCCTAATATAATGCCTGGCTCATAGCTGGAAGCGACACATCATAATCATTATAATTGCTTGGGTATGTAGTGCTTTCCTTGTTTGCTTCTAAACTTTTGTGATTTCTATTGTGATATCATTCCTTAGTAAATCTTTTACCTGGGGCCCATGGGTTGTAATTTCCTTTAATTATTGCATGCCTGAAAAAATGTATATATATATCCCCTACTTTCACTCTGGAACAAATCATAGTTTAGCTGGGTAGAGAATTTTATGTTGATAGTAACTTTCTCCTAGCATTTTGCAAGAGATCTCCCATGTTTTCTGGCATCTGTTTTTGCTGATCTTGCTACCGTCAATTTTCTTTCTTTTGTAAGTAATCTGTCTTTTCTCTGATAATATTATTTTTGTTTATCTTTACATGTCTCAGTTTTACTATGATGTGTGGACACCTAGACACATCATAGTGAAAATATAAGTTCCTGTGTATCCATATCTAGAGTTCTTAGTGAATTTTAACTTTAATACTGGAAAATTTCAGATATTGTCTCTTTGAACATCACTTCTCTCTCATTCCTTCTATCCTTTCTTCTGGAATTCTTATTAGCTATATGTTGGTGCCTGTCAGTCTATCTTCTATACAGCTTAACTGCCCTTTCATATATATTTTTTTAAGTTTATTTATTATTATTATTTTTTTACATTCTAAGATGTTGCAGAGCAGCTGTGGGGGAGGGGAAGAGGGAAAAGGGAAAGGAAATAGGGTGGTTGAAGGAGGAAGGGGGGGCTTGGCTGAGGCCTGTGGCACCCCCCTCATTCCTGCAGGGGAGACCAGGAGGCTTCCATTGCTGGCTTGGCTGTTGCTGGGCTGGATGCAGATGTCAGGAGGGTGTGGCTGAAGCCTTTGGCCCCCCACTGCCCTGTCTAGGGAGACCAGGGGGCTTCCAGCGGTGGCTCAGTGGTCATCACTGGGCTGGTTGCAGATGTTGGGGGGCATGGCTTAGGCACCCGTCCCCCCTCCCTTCTTGGCTTGGGGGCCTAAGGGCTTTCTGGTCCTTCTAGGTTTTTTTTTTTTTTTTGTCTTTTGTCTTTTTCTGTGTCCGGCAACGGATCGCAACCCTGAGTGTTGCCCCCGTACCGGACCGGGGACCGGCAACGGGATCGCAACCCTCGGGGCCGCTCCCGCGCCTCGCTCAGCCAGTGAGAGGGAACCGGTCTGTATGTGGGATCCGAACCCTCGGGCGGGAGCGCTGCCGCGCTTCCCAAGTGGCACACTTATCCAGTGCGCCACCGGGCCGGCCCCTTCTAGGTTTTATAGGTGTTCTTTGGTGATGTGAGACCTTTACTAGTTAATATTAAACTTTGTCTCTGGTCTGTGGGTGTGTTGTTTTTTCTTTCTGTTCTGTGTTGGATTATTCACTATTCCCACAGCTTAAACTCTGCACTGGAACTAATTTGTTGTCCTTCGTTTACTTCTAAAATGGGGGAACTTCCTGTGGGGACCAGCATTTGAGCTAAATTGCTGCTTTGCTTCTGATTCCCTGGCGGAGGCTTTTTGTGCAGCTCAGGTTTTAATTGTTGACCTTGTATGCACTTCCGGGCCTCATGAGGTCTGGTACACCTGGGTTATATGGAAAGTCTTGTCTGGTCCTGAGTCTTTTCAGCAAACTGCATCCCCTGCAGTTCTGTATTCCTGACCAGTCTCCACTGAGTGGTCCTGCACTGATGGAGGGGCAGATTAGCTGTCCATGTTGTGCCCCAGTGTTCCCCCAGTGGGCCTGTCTTCCCAACCCCCAGCACTCCAAACATTTCCCACGGGACAGGTTGCGCACCGGTCCCTTGCGATGATTTACCAGCCTCTGAGTGGTTCCTTTTTTCAGTTGCTGTGGTTTCTTGCTCCTGTGTGGGTCCATGGGGGAGTACTGTTAGTGGTCATGCTGGCCTGGAGGCCACCAAGGTCCTCTTCTCCCCTGCTTCCTCCAAGCGATTTCATAGGAAGGGCACAGCTGTGGCTTTTGCCAACTCTTGCTCCATGCACTCACCAGGGCCAGGCCTGGAGCAGCTGGGATTTGAAATGGTGGAAACAATCCTTTCTTTCTCTCATAGTAGCTTCTCCTGCCTTCATGAACTCCGTAAGTCTCTTCTCTTCCCTGAGCTCTAGCAGCCCCAGCTTGGCTGTAATTACTTTTTAGTAGTTGTAAATTGGTTGATTTGTGGGAGAGAGTGATGCTGGGGACCATCTATTCTGCCTTCTTGACCAGAAGTCCTCTTTCATATTTTTAAAAATACGTTTTCTTTCGTTGTGCTACATTATAAGTAATTTCATCAGTACTACCATCTGGTTAATAAATCTCTCTTCCATAATGACTTCATAGAGTTCATCTAGTACTACTGAGTTCATGTATTTTAACACCTATATTTTTTCATTTCAATCAGTTCTATTTTATAACTTACTTTTTAAAATTTTGCCTATTGCTTGTTTCATAATTTATGTTTTTGTAAATGGTTTTTAGTCATGTTTTAAAAATATATTTAAAGATCCTAAACATTTTTTAATAGCATTTATTACTACTTGGCATATTACACAATTTTAAAAAATTGTCTGTCTCTTCTACTAGAATGTAAGTTCCATGAGGGCAATTACTTTGCTTTGCTTATTATGGTAGCCTCAGTACCCCAAACAGTGTCTAGGACGTTGTAGGTGCTTAAAACATTTGCTGAATAAGTAATGAATTCTTATTTTAAAAGTCAATATCAGATTGCCCTACCATTTTCACTTCATCTGAAGTGAATTCAGTTCCTGAAAAATGCACTGAATTGCATTTTTAAATTGTGTTTTTGACTGCCTTTTTTGGTCTTCCTCTCCGGGGAGTTATTATGAGTAGTTTTAGTCTCTCTGATCTCACTCCCTCCCAGCCTGGTGGTTTAGCAGTTGCTTCCTCTTGGCCCCCCACTGACCCCAGTTCAGAACCAGATGTTTCTATTGTCAGCTCAGGTATCTACGCTGTCATGATTTGGGGATATTGCTGATGACATCACTGGGCCAGGGGACCTTTTGGCCAGGTTCCTCCTCAATTGGGCTAAGAAGCTTTGTATAAGCTTCAGCCCTGGAAGCAGTTTGTCATGGCATTTTCTATCCCTGGTTCTTGGGGGTGGGAGCCCTACACAGTCCCTGGCTTGAGGATACCTTCTCATGTGATAGTCCCCCTTTCATCACAGGAGAAAAGCTCCTGGCCACCTCTGCTTGCTTCCTGTCCTGGAGCCTAACAGTGTCATTTTGCTTGCAGCACCGTGTTTCTGTGTTTCTCTGATTCTTGGAGATGTTGACCTTTTTGGGCAAGGCCTTGACTTTAACATTTTTTAATTTTTGTATTTTATTTATTATTGTTGAGTGTTTGGAGCAGAGGGGGCCCTTCAAGCATGAGCTTATAGTACCATTGTGCCTGGAAGCCCTGTAATTATAACTCATTTGGACTCCTCATTAAACCTGTTATAACACTAGCCTGTGGGGTTTACCCTTGCAAGCATGGCAGGCTGAGGTTGGAGGATGTTACAGCTCCCTTTACTGCACCCTCTCATTTTGCAGAGGACACCGAGGCCCAGGGACTTGCTTCAGGCCACACATTTTGTTAGTAGCAGAGCCAGGAAGGTAAGCCTGACTCCACAGCCTGGGTCTTTGAACACACCTGCCCTGGAACATGGGCTTCCTCTCACACCTGAGAGTCTTCCGGCTCTGCTGCTCCGAGCCTCACAGTTTAAGCACCAGCTCCGGCTCTACCCGGTCCTCTGTGGTCCCTTCCTCTTCCCGAGGCATATGGCACGTAAGAGGGAGGGAAAGACGATGGGCTTTAATAATGACTTGGTACCTACTGGTTAGTGGCTCTGCGTGTTAGGTCTTCTCGGTGTATGGCTGTGTGAATGGTCACATTTTATATACGCCACTCCCCTCTAGTGGCCCAAATGGGCATCAGTCATATAGTCTGGAACAAAAAGTAAAGTCACTCTGAGATGTTTGTAGCAAACATTGAGGTTCATATATTTAAACATATAGTCATAACTTCTCTGCCCTGCAAGAAAGCATAAATTCAAGCCCTATTTCTTTGGTATTTAAATGCCAAAAATGTAAAATATATATTTATATAATCAGAAGCTATAATCCACCTCTATATAGAGGAACAGACATTCTCCAATTGATGCTGATCATCTAAGCAGCACTGTCCGGTAAAAATATAATGTGAGCCACATAGTAATTTAAATTTTTCTATGGCCGGCCTGGTGGCGCACTGCTGCAGTGCGCCACTTGGGAGCGTGGTGGCGCTCCCGCCGAGGGTTCGGATCCCACATACAGACCGGTTCCTGCTCACTGGCTGAGCGAGGTGTGGGCGCGACACCGAAGGTTGCGATCCCGTGGCCGGTCCCGGTCCGGTATGGGCACGACACTGAGGGTTGCGATCTGTTGCCGGTCACAAAAAAGACAAAAAGGAAAATAAATAAATAAATAAATAAATTTTTCTAGTAGCCACATCAAAAAAGTAAAAAAATGTGGTAAATTTATTTTAATGGTATTTTTATTTAATCCATGCATCCAAAATATTGCGATCAATATACAACATGTAATCAATATAAAAATTACTAATGAGACATTATACATTCTTTTTCTCTTATTAAGTTTTTGAAATCTGGTATGAAGTTTACACTTGCAACCCATCGCAGCTCAGACCAGCCACATTGCAGAGTTGCATAGCCACAGGGGACTAGTGACTACTGCCTTGGACAGCAAAGGTCCAGCAAAGGCAGTGGTTTCCACACTCTGTCCTTATCGCACTGATGTCTGTAGGTCCATGAGGAAAATTTTCACCAATCTGCGGCAACATGAGAGAATATGAAAATGTTTTTAATACATAAAGTCAATGTAAGATTATCAGCTATCTTTTTTGAGGGAATGCTTGGAGATTGTTCTTCTGACTTTCTTGGTGTTAAAACATTCACTTTTCTATGAAATGATGATCCTAGAAGATGACAGTTTATTAATCGAGTGTTCTTATTTTGGAAATAAAACATTCGCAGTCCTCTTCAGGGCCCCACACTTTGTGTGGACGTTTTGCTGGTGTGTGAAGTACTCAATCCTGAGCACCACTGTGCTAGGCGGCTTGTTTTCCCTTCATGGACAATTGGTGCTCACAAATGAAACACATGCCTATGTGGTGGGGTTCCTGGGAAATTCTCAGCATGTCAATGTCGCACCTTTCTCTCTGCCTCACAAAAGCATAAGGAAATGCAAGGGAGTGAGCATGATGTGAATATAGGGCTAACCTTGATTTACTCTAAAAACAACCACCAAAAGAGTAAATCATTTGCAAAATCCAGTTCTTAGCAATAATGAGGACCAAATTACTACTCAATTGAGCATACAGTCTTTGTGGCCATGCTTCTTGGAGGGCGGCGTTGCAATCTCGTGTGCCTCGTGTTAAATGCAGAGCCAGGGAAGCTGATACAATACAAAAAGAGAAAGACACTATTTCATGGGAAAGGTCTGTAATATTCTTGCAGACTGTATAACAGGCCTGTATTGGCGTGGTGCTGGTAAGTTTGTCTCACTGCGTGTGGCTGGGAAATAGAAGGGGAAGAGCTTACTTTCTGGGAGCAGGACTTTTCCCCTCTGTACCCTGTAAGGAGCATCTACTTCCAATGGCTCCGAATTGCAGTCTGGTTGCAGGGTCCCCTTATCTCCTATTGGTGTCCCCCTGGATTCATCTGTCTGTCCTGTGTGTCCTAGCAGGTAACAGTGCTATCCCAGGCTTTGAGGCTGAACTTCAAGGTGTCCTTAAAATATGCCTCTGCCCACCCTGTTTATAACTGCAGGCCCTTAGCTCTTTGCTCAGCAGTCACTAGGGTACTAATTACCAGTTATGCTTCTTTTTCAAATATAATCTTTATGCTAGAGCCATAATATGGAAAAGATGCTAGCAGATAGAAATTTTGTAAATCAAATAATTTTGATTGCTCTGGGAACTCACAATTTAAGAACCCTATGGTGGCTTCTTTTATAGATTGAGTAATCAGCCCTCTATTTTAAAAATTTATGTTTTAATATATTATCTTGCCTGAGGGAGATGAGTCTGCACATATTAAAAAATAAAAAAAGATGCGAAGAAAAGATCCCATCTTCAAGCTCCCCCTCCATATTTAAATGGTGGTAAGTAATCACAATTACCTAGCTCGCAAGCAATTACAATAAGTATTAATGAAGGGACCCTAGTCACGCAACTGCGCCCAGGGGAAGCCACTGCCTGAAAGTCAGGGTTAATGGCCCAGCAATTGTTTTAATGGATTTCCAATGAAGTGTGAAGATGACAGGCCAACAAGGGTGACATTTTATGACAGAGCACAATTAGAGTCTTGCCATTAGTACCCTGACCTTGTTTCTGTTTTTATTTCTTTACAATCCTGGGGAACTGATTCCCTGAGTATTTACAGTATTTATTCATTTATGTTTAATGCAACTCATAAGATGTTTGTTAACTCAGAGTAGGGTGTGTCCGCTGCCTTTGTGGCGGAGCTGTTAATATAGCTTCATTTCATGCGTGTTCATAAAGCCCCCTCCTAAGCGTGTTAGACGGCAAGCCATATGTCCATAGGTTCTAATGACTGTCACATTTCTGCTGTCTACCATCTCTTCCCAGGCTCTTTGGGTCCTCTGGTCCCACCCCTGCATCCCTGAACACCTGAAGATACCCAGCCCTGGAGCCTTGTCTTCTGCCTTGTTTCTCGTCCTCTGAAGTAACCAAGTCCCCACTGGGAGCTGTGCAGTTAGTGGTTACAAGCTCAGCCTCTGGAATCGGATTGCCTGAGTTTGAATCCTGCCTCTGCTAGCTGTGAGTGTTGTGGCAAGTCACTTGGTCTTTCTATGCCTCAGTTTCCTCATCTGTAAGATTGGTGCCTAGAGCCTGTGGACAAGCAGTGGACATTGAGTGGCGCTCCTTCAAGGTGCTCTGTCTTCTCCCTGATTTTGAGTCCATGTCCGTGAGCCCAGGGACTTTCATTAACACCACTCCTAGCACTTCTGGGGCTCAAATTTCCCTCCTGACCTCTTTCCCTGGTCTAGTCCCCTTTCTCAGAAAGGTTACTGAAACCCTTTTAAAATTTTCTTTTAAAAATTTGTCTCCTAACCTGGGGATTGGCAGGCTATGGCCTGTGAGCCAAATCCGGCCCACTGCCTGTTTTTGAAAATAAAGTTATATTGAAACAAACCACGCTCATTTATTTACATGTTGTCTATGGCTGCTTTCCTGCTACAACAGCTGAGTTCAGTAGTTCCAATAGGGATAGTATGGCTCACAAGTCTAAAATATGTACTATGTGGCCCTTTAAAAGAAAAGTTTACCGATCCCTTCCTATTATGAATTGAATTGTGCCCATCGAGTCCTAACCCTGGGTACCTCAGAATAGGGCCCTGTTTGGAAATAGGGTCTTCACAGAAATATTCAAGTTAAAATAAGGTCATTGGAGTGGGCCCTAATCCAATATCATGGGTGTCCTTATACAAAAGGAAAATTTAGACACAGAGACAATCCCAACAGAGAGCATGCCAAGTGAAGGCGGAGGACTGGGGAGATGCATCTACAAGCCAACGACCCCTCAAGGCTACCAGAACCTGGGAGAGAGGTCTGGAGCAACTCCTTCCCCCCTGCCTTCAGAGGACAACTTGATTTTGGAATTCTGGCCTCCAGAATTGTGAGACAAGAAATTTCTGCTGTTTTAAGTCACCCAGTTTGTAGCACTTTGTTATGGCAGCTCCAGGGAATGAATACACTGGCCAACCAATTATTTTGTTTTGCTTTCTTTATTCTTCCTCCTCTGTTTACTTAACACATTTGTATGCTGTGCTACAGTCATCTTAACACATTATTGTGATCGATTCTCATGAGGTTGTAGGGCCAGCGGTCAGCTCACTTAACCTGTGGCCGAGGCTCAGAGACTTCAGGGCCTGCACAAGGTCACCTCACAAGGCAGTCGTGGGCAGAGAATTTGCCTTTACCTAGGGCTCCTTTGTGCTTTCCTCACATGATCTGATGACACCCAACAACCAGCCTGATAATTAGTTGCTGAGGAATTATACTGAGAATCAGATACTTATGACTATAAAAGGATGCTTTCTCTCTTGCCTCAGTTTCCCCTGTCTCTATGTGGGCTTCTCAAGGAAGAACCTCTTGTAGGAGGGTCAGATGCCTACAGCACTGCATGACACCAACTGGAGCCGCCTGCCCCGATGTGGACTATACAGGGAAGTTGTTTCTGACCTTACCAGAGTGTGGGCAAAGGAGACAAGCTACCTCGGGAGACCTCCTCTGAGGCTTGTGGGGGTATGGTTGGGGTCCAAAGGCGGACCATGGGGAGAGGTCTAGGGTCTATTCCAGTGTATAACACGGTTATGAAAGCTAGTGCTTGCTCTGGTTGGGGAATGGTCTGTGACACTGTGGTTTCCCCCGACCTCCGGCACCAGGTGCCCATCCAATCTGAGGATATCGCAGCCATGATCTATTTCTTCCTAGTTTAGCTGTTGCAAAGATTCTTCCATATCATGGATATTTTGTCACGTTATACCAGGAGTTTGGGGACCACAAATGGGGATGGCCATCCCAGTAGGGATTATCTCCATTTTACAGATGAGCACACTGAATCTCAGTGGGGTCAGGTCTCACAGCCGGTCAGCGATGACGATAGCATTGGGAGCTGGCCCTGCAGGCTCCACGACTCTCGTGGTTACATGAGGCTGAGTGGGGCAGCTATTCCCGTGTGTGTGTGTGCACGCGTGCGAGTGAGAGAGAGAGAGAGAGAGAGAGAGGGAGAGGGAGAGGGAGATGGAGCGAGCACAGGCTCTGTGAACTCCCCCCAGTGCACAGACTGTGGACAGTGCTCTATGCCATCAGGTATCACTAGTTAAGGTCAGAGAAGATGGAGAATAAGAGGGAGAAACGTCAGAGTGTGTCCCAGGGAAGAGAAGCAGCAGAAGGCAGAAGAAGAGAAGGAAAAAGTGCAGAATTGACCTGAGGACACTAACCTATACCCGTCTCATACCCCTCACCTCTACACCTCTCTCCCCAAAAGTTGAAGAAGGGGCCACTGTCCTGGCCTTGGTGACGATAGTTCCTGAGACTTCCCAGCCCTGGTTCAGCCTCATCAAGAAGAAGCACGTGTAACAAGGGTCTGTGTGTGACAGTCCTGGGGGGTGGAGGTAGTTGGGAGGTATCTGAAGCTGGGGTGGGGGGCAGGATCCCACCTCAGGATGGTGGGGCAGGTGGCCTGGCACTGTAGACACAGCAGCTGACAGATGTCATGACAATAGCTGAAGAGCAGGCCTGCTCATTCCTGGCTGTCATAGTCTGAATAACAGCCCCCAAATATGTCCAGATCCTACTCCTGGAAACCTGGGAAGGTTAACATATATCAAAAGGGTCTCTGCAGATGTGTTTAAGTTCAGTGTCTTGACCGGAGGAAATTATCTTGGATTATCCAGTTGGGCTCCATATAATCACAAAGGACCTAATCAGAGGGACCCAGGAGAAGTCAGAGTCAGAGGAGAAGGCGAGGTCATCACGGAGCAGAGACTGGAGTGAAACCCTTTTGCAGATGGAAGAGGGACCAAGGAAACTGATTATCCTCTCAGAGCCTCAGCAGGAACCAGCCCTGCTGACCCCTTGATCTTAGCCCCGTAAGACTAATTCTGGACGTCTGACCTCCAGGACTGTAAGAGAACAAGCTTGTGTTGTTTTAAACCATTAAGCTTTTGGTCATTTGGCCGCCACAGGAAGCAAACGCACTGCCTGGACCATAAGGCTTCCACCCCCCAGGCTGGAGAGGCAGAGGCCTGCAGGGGAACAGCAAGCAGAACAGGTGAGCCAGAGGCCTCTACCTGCCCAGCCTGCAGTGAGGAGGTCTGGGAGGCTGTGGGCCCATCCGGGCTCTGCTCAGGAGGAGCAGTGACCCTGGTCAGGTCTTCCCTGTGCTCAAGGCAGGAGGAGAGCTGAAGCCCAGGGCTCCCCTCCCCCGATTCTCAGGACACCTGCCACAGTGCAGGGACCCTCCAGTAGAGGCTCCCTGAGCACGTGGTGTGGCGGAAGCTGCCTCCTTCATCTGATGATAGTTTATTGAACACTGAATACATGCCAGGTACTGCTCCAGGGGCCAGGAATATAGCAGTGAATAACAGCAAAAACTTCCCTACCGTCATAGTGCTCATATTCTAGTGGAGCAAGACAGACAGTAAACAGGAAAATACATGTATGTTAGGTGGTGGTAAGGGCCATGGAAAAAACTAGTGAGGGAAGGGCCTACAAAGTGCTAGGATGGAGTGGGGGTGGGGTGGTCAAGGAAGGCCCTAAGATGCAGTTTGAGCCATGGAGATCTCTAAAGGGAGGAAGAACATTACATGCAGAGGGAAGAGCAGGACAAAGGCGTGGGGGCAGGAGCATGGCGGGTACCTTCAAGGATAGGAAGGAGCTCAGTGTGGCTGGCATGGAGCGAGAGGTGGGGGAGTGATAGGAGGTAAGCGTGTGTAGAGGGCAGATGGCTTGGGGCCTCAGGGGCTTCAGCCAGCCTGACAAGGGAGCTGCTGCAGGATCTTGAGCAGAGGAGTGAGTTCATCTGAGAATTAAAAGGATCCCTCTAGGAGACCTGAGATACCTCCTTGCCCTGTTCTGCAGCGGGGCTGGCTGAAGGGAACAGGTGTGGCCCTCATCTAAACTGCAGGGAAGACAAATAAATTCTCCTTCCTGGCTCCACCCTCCTTTTTTTTACTCCATTTCTCCTCTTTGGTGGAACCACTCTGCCTATGCATGGTCTTCTCTTCTCTCCATTTGCATCGCAGCCCCTTCCCCTTACCTTATCAATCATTTACACTTCAGTAAAATCGAGGCTATGTGTTCCATTACCTTCTCCAAGGTTATGAGTTGGATCGTGTCTCCCAGAAAGATATGTTGAAGTCCTAACCGCCAGTATCTCAGAATGTGACCTTATTTATTATTTTTTTTAAAAGATGACCGGTAAGGGGATCTTAACCCTTGACTTGGTGTTGTCAGCACCACGCTCAGCCACTGAGCGAACCGGCCATCCCTATATGGGATCCGAACCCGGGGCCTTGGTGCCATCAGCACCGCACTCTCCCGAGTGAGCCACTGGGCCGGCCCTACAGCAAATTTAATTTAAACCTCATTTGGCTTTATTGTGATTCTACAGTCGGGAAACACTTCATACTATAAAATAGAATAAGTGTTCCAATGAACCAAGCAGAGGCGGTCTTTGGTGGAACCACTCTGCCTATGCATGGTCTTCTCTTCTCTCCATTTGCATCGCAGCCCCTTCCCCTTACCTTATCAATCATTTACACTTCAGTAAAATCGAGGCTATGTGTTCCATTACCTTCTCCAAGGTTATGAGTTGGATCGTGTCTCCCAGAAAGATATGTTGAAGTCCTAACCGCCAGTATCTCAGAATGTGACCTTATTTATTATTTTTTTTAAAAGATGACCGGTAAGGGGATCTTAACCCTTGACTTGGTGTTGTCAGCACCACGCTCAGCCACTGAGCGAACCGGCCATCCCTATATGGGATCCGAACCCGGGGCCTTGGTGTTATCAGCACCGCACTCTACCGAGTGAGCCACGGGCCGGCCCGAGAATGTGACCTTATTTGGAAATACAATAATTGCAGATGAATTAGTTAAAATAAGGTCATACTGCAGTAGGGCCTTTCATCCAGTGTGACTAGTGTCCTTATAAGAAGATAACATGAGGATACAGGAGAAGAACACCATGTGAGGATGGAGGCAGAGATTGGGGTTATGCAAGTGGCAAGCCAAGGAATGCCAAAGATTGCTGGAAACCACCGGAGCTGGGAAGAGGCAGGAAAGGATTCTCTCCCAGAGCCTTCAGAGGGAGCATAGCCCGGCTGTCACCTTGATTTTCAACTTCTAGCCTCCAGAATTATGAGAAATTTCTGCTGCTTGAAGCCACCCAATCTGCAATACTTTCTTATGGTAGCCCTAGGAAACTAATACCAGGGATTTTATGTTTTTTAGGGTCTTATTTATAATTGTGAAATTTAAGATTTTATCTCATCCAAAGAAATGTTCTGAATCCTCTTAGCCTGCTAATCAGACTTTACCTGAAGATAAAGGTGCTTTGTTTTGGGGGGATCCTGGGGCTGGATGGGATTTCAGAAGAGCCCATGTATCTTGATGGCCTGGATGTGCTTAGTGGGGCGCTGAGGAAGGGCCCCGCTAGGCCCACACCCTGCTGCTGGGGTGAGGCCGGAGAGCCACTGAACAGGTTTGGCTCAAGGATACCGAGGGTGTGCTTATGGGAGAGGGGTGGACACAGGGGTCTTAGTGGCAGTGAGGGGCGGATGAGGGGGGCCTGGAGGAAATTAGATGACAAACTTTGCCTTTTATTTATTTGTCTGAAAATTAATCTGTCCACAGCTAGTAATTATCCTGCCCTTTCCTGTGCAGGTCTGTTCACAGACCAGGAACACAGAGTGATCGAAACAGAGTCCCCTTCAAACCCACACTGTGCATGATTGTTCACTGCAGCACTGTTCTCCACAGCAAAAGGTGCTCCCAAATGTCCATCCGTGGATGATGGACAAACAGAACATGACACATCCATACACGGCAGGTACTGCTCTGTGCTACAACATGCACGAACCTGGAAAACATTATGCTGAGAGAAGTCAGACCCAATACCCCCCACAGGCAAATCTCCACAGAGACAGAAAGCAGACTGGTGACTGCCAGGGTGTGGAGGAGGGAGGAAGGGGGAGCGGCTGCCTCATGGGGATGGGGTTTCCTTTAGGGGCCATGAAAATATTCTGGATCTAGCAGTGGTGATGGTTGCATAACGCTGTGAATGTACTAAATGTCACTGAATTATACTTTGTGTGTGTGTGTGGTTGGTTGGTACAGGGGTCGAACCCTGCATCTTGGTGTAAGCAGCACCGTGCTCTAATCAACTGGGCTAATCGGCCAGCCCCCTGAATTGAGCATTTTAAAATGGTAAATTTTATGTTACTTTTCCACAATTAAAGAAAAAAAAAGACATTTCCATCAGGGCTTCTAAAACATTACTACCTCTCAACACAACAAGAGCTTCTAGGATCTTAGATTGGGAATTGCCATTTGAGAATAAACTTCTCTTTTAAAGACGAGGAACTTGAAACCCAGAGAAGTAAGTTGCCTGAGGTCACCCAGCTAGACAGGGCAAGCACCAGCATTAGGACCTGGAACTTCCAGATTGTAGGATTGTGCATTTATTTATTTATTTATTTTATTTTATTTATTTATTTATTTTTTTAAAAGATGACCAGTAAGGGGATCTTAACCCTTGACTTGGTGTTGTCAGCACCACGCTCAGCCAGTGAGCGAACCGGCCATCCCTATATGGGATCCGAACCCGGGGCCTTGGTGTTATCAGCACCGCACTCTCCCGAGTGAGCCACCGGCTGGCCCAGGATTGTGCATTTATCAAGTTAATTAGAGGTCTGTCCGTAAAGGTCAAAAATGCACCTGGATCATGGAGTATGAAACAGACATAGAACGGGGACATTAGAAGCAATTACTGTCACAGATCCTGTGCACACTAAAAGCAATCAAGTATTGAAATTCCATTTCATTTGGAAGAACAGAAGATTCTTGACATCTATAAGAATCTGTCTCCAGAATTTGGAAATTCCAAATTGTCAAATATCACTGTAGCATATAACTGCCCCCAGAAAATGCATTAAAGAATAACTGAGAAATTGAAGTAATTTGTAAGCCCCTTCATAAGCCTATAAATATTAGACTAAAATAATTTATAAGGCTTTTAAAGTAAATTTGGCCATAGAAATAAACTTGACACTATACTATGATATCATTACTGAAATAAAGTGAACCTTGAGCTTACCTGAATGTGCAAAAATTCAGGATATTGACGGGTGCCGATGACACTGATGGGTGGCGGCAGTGTTAACAAGGGGCCACACTGCAGAATGAAGTCAGCAAGGCCAGCTCAGAGCTCCCACACCAGCTGCAGGCTCTGGCCATGTAGCTAGATGCACAGGGTGTTAAGTGACCTCCTTGACCAGTCTGGACAGTTTCCCAGTCCAGTCTCAACCGATTACTACTTACTACATGTCAGGAGCCTTTTGGGAAGCTTCTGAGGAGTGGAAATTTGAGAATGATAAACCCAAGAATGCCAACAGCCTGTTGTACTCAGGGCTAGTGAGGGCTTATTATACTCCTTAATATTGCTGGTGGGATTGTAAATTGATACAAACTATAGGGAGGGCAATTTAATATGATATAACTTTTAAAAATATTCATTTCCTTTGACCAATAAACCCAGTCGAGAAATCTGGATGCTTTTAAGGAAATAATTAGAGACACATGGACAAAGAATATTTACAGCTAATAGAATTATGTAATAGCAAAATATAGGAAACAATCTCAATGGCCATCAGTAGGAAATTGATTAAAAAATTATTATATGTTTATACAGTGAAAACAGTTACAAATGATATTTTAGAAAAAAGTTCATTGATGTGAGAAAATACTTAGGATTTTTTACTGAGTCAAATACTCAAAATACAAATCCATACATGCACATAATGAGCCCACTTGTAAGAAAAATTAAGAAAAATTTTATGTCTTCAAATAGAAAGAAGACTGAAAAGAAATACACTAAACTATAAACAATGGCACATTTTAGAGGTGGGGTTGTGAATGATTTTTATTTTTCTGTATGTTTTATGGTTTCTGCACTACACAAATAATACTTTTTCAATTAACTAGTTTTACTAGGTAGTACATGCACTTGTTTACAAAATTAAGTATGAAATGAACAGAAATCCAAACACCTAGTTTCTCTTTATAGAAACAACACTATTATCAGTTTCTTGTGTTTTCTTCCAGAAATTCCATGGTGTAAGAGTTTGTTTGTGTGTGTGTATGCACGCACACATATATTCACATTCATTCTTTCACAAATAGAAGAACAGTACAAACACTTTCTTATACTTCACTTTTTTTCACTTAGGTGATAGATCTTGGAGATCACATATATTCTCATTAGCAAATATACAGCAACTGCTTTACTTTTAGTGGCTCTGTTGTATTCCCTAGCATGGATGGAACATAATTTGTTTAATCAGTCCTCTATGGATGGACATTTCAGTTGTTCCCTCTCTGTTGCTATTATAACCAATGTTACAATAAATAGCCTTGTACCTGTATATAGGTCTTTATGCACAAGTATGGGTACATCTGCACAGTAAATATTTTGATATAAAATCATTGGAACAAAGCCTTATACAGCAGAAAAAATTTTAAAAAGTTTATTTAATGATTATAGCACATGATCCAGAAATATAATTTTTAAAAAAATCCTAAATATAATTATCCTAAATATCTTGTTCATTTTTTAATATATTTTTTTCCTTGTAATATTTTTATTTTGTTTTATTGTTCTATCTATTCCAGTACCACTGTCTTAATTAGTATATTTTTTTGTTTTATTTATCATTATGTCTCCCCACTATAAAATAAATGTTGTTTATTATAGAAGCAATATTTATATTGTCCATTGAAAGCATCTCCAAGTATCTGAAATGGTGTCTGACTTATAGTAGGTGTATTAGTCTGTTTCTGCTACTTATAAATATCTGAAACTGGGTAATTTATAAGAAAACAAAATTTATTGCTTACAGTTTCAGAGACTGGGAAGTCCAAAGTCCAGGAAACACATCTATTGAAGGTCTTGTTGGTGGTGACATTGCCACAGGGGTCCCACATGGCAGAATGGCAGAGCACAGAAAGACAGTAACCTCCTCATTCACTGTCCTTTTAAAGTCATCAGAACCATACCCATTATTCCAAGAATGGATCAATCCGTTCACAAGGGTACAGTCCTCACAAGCTAATCACCTCTTCAAGGCCCCACTTTTCAATACCATAATATGATTTCCCACCCTCAACAGTTACAGTGGGAATTAGTTTTGGGGGGACATTCAATCAAGGCAGTAGTTAATTTAATAAATATTGACTAAATAAGTGAATGAATGAAAGAAACTCAAATGTAGTTTTCATTACTGGTCACTCTAAATAACAACAGCACATTCTTGTCTTAGGTCAAATTTCCTAGAAGCAGAGCCTAAGACAGGGATTTTGGTATATTTATTGAGGGAGTACTCACCAAGGAAACCTGTAAGGAAATGAGGGAAGCAGGATCAGGAAGGACAAGGAGTCAAGCAAAGATGTGGCTTCAGGTGAAGTCTAGCCTTGGCCTGCCCCAAGTGGGGATCTGGGGCACACATCGAACCACAGAGTTGGTCCCACCCTGAGGCAGGCCAGATATTTTAACCCCATATCAGTCAGTTTTGGATTGTAGGGAATGTAATCTCCTGGGGGAGTCAACTCCCATTGTACAGAGGGCAATTTCTGGGGAAGGGAGCCAATGTGACTCAAAGCAGTTGGGGGACAGACAGGTGCCTGGTCTACAGGAAACCTGGGCAGAGCACCAACAGTGTCCACTACACCAATCCAACCATTTCTTAGTTTTTATTCATGTAAAAAATGTTCATTCATAAATGCACTCATTGCTCTTCCTAACTACTGACTTTAAAGGTCCTCATTCCTTATCTAGTATACCTTTGAAGGGGTCTTCAAAAAGTGTGTGGAAATACTCATATTATCTTTTAATTCCATTTTTCCATGAACTTTTTTTTTTTTTTTTTTTTTGTCTTTTTTCGTGTCCGGCAACGGATCGCAACCCTCAGTGTCGCGCCCGCACCGGACCGGGACCGGCAACGGGATCGCAACCCTCGGCATTGCTCCTGCACCTCGCTCAGCCAGTGAGCAGGAACCGGTCTGTATGTGGGATCCGAACCCTCGGTGGGAGTGCCGCCGCACTCCCAAGCGGCGCACTGTAGCAGTGTGCCACCGGGCCGGCCCTCCATGAACTTTTTAAAAGTATCCTCATACATACACAAGAAGAAAGGTAAACAAACTAATAAAAGTTGGCACAATATTATCTTTGAATCAAATGTACTTCTTTAAAAAATATACTCTATACACAGCAGAATAAAATACATTTAGTAAAAAAAAAGTTAAATTTAACTAAATTTAGCGTAACCATTTGCAAAGAACTAAATAATACTTTCCTTGCTCTCAAGTATGTATTTTCCTGAATTTGACTGTTATTGGATTATGATTGATGTTTGTGGGTGTTTGTGCTTCAATTTGATATATGTCAGTGTTTTATATGTCTTGTTTGAAGTTTCTGAAATATTGGCTTCTAGTTTCAAAACTCTCCCTTCTTTGGAAATAGATGGAATAACTACAAATCCATGCCAAAGGTGATCGATAATTAGAAGGGAACCTAAGGACTGATAAACCCAAACGTCTAAGTTTATAGGTATGGAAAACAAGGCTCAGAGAAGGGAAATGATTTAGCAAAGCCTGCACATCTCATGAGAGTTAGAATCAGGGCTCGGGTTCCAGTCACCTGGCTCCCTTTCTATCTTAGTGTATGTTGCTATAACAGCATACTTTTATACTTTTATGACTTTTATAAACAGTACAAATTTATTTGGCTCATGGTTTGGGAGACTGGGAAGTCCAAGAGCATGATGCTGGCATCTGGTGAGGGCCTTCTTGCTGTGTCGTCACATGGCGGAAGGCAGAAGAGCAAGAGAGTGCACAAGAGAGTGAGAGGGCAAGGGGGGGCCCAACTCACTTTTACAGCAAGACCACTTTCACTATAACTAACCCACGCCTAAGATAACAACATTAATCCATTCATGAGGGCGGAGTCAACACCCTTAACATTGGGGGTTAAGTTTCTAACACATGAAATTGGGAGACACATTCGAACCATAGCAGCTTCTAAGCTTTCTCAATGACTGCCTCCTGATTCCCTCAGAGGAACATTAAATCACTGAGACATGTTTACCTAATACCCAAACTCACTGTTTCCTTTTTATAGCCCTGACAGTTTTTCCCAGTGACAATTAACTCTGCAAAAAAGAAAAACCCTTTGGGAATTAATATTTTCTATACTCACGACAGTGAATTCAAGTGTAAAGAGGAACAAAGAGCAGAATGGATTAGACTCGGATGCTTTCTTGACATTTCAGCATTTTAGATTGTTTGGGAAATGCCTTAGAGACTTGCCTTTCCTCTGTGTTATTGTCCTTGGAATTATTTTAAGGTTCAAGAAAGAAATGGGGCTCACACTAATTATGTACAACATTCCAGGGGTCCAGAGTTCGTCCTCTGTGGACAGGCTTTAAGGTCCCAACCCTTCTGCATTTCCACCCTAAAGAAGCCACACTATAGCAGGTTACCCCTGGGAGCAGGGGATGTCTCAAGGCAAGACATCCACATGGAAGGTTAATTACAATCTTCAGACAGAATAAGGTTATGGTTAATTAACAGAGTTGTTTTTTACCCAAGGGGTCCACACGCGCACAAGGTTTATTGTGGATAAAAGAAAAAAAGGCATATATTTCTGAGTCTAGCAGGAGGCCCAAAGCCTTTCTCAGGCCTATAATTTTAAAAGACAGCGTGTGGCTAAATGCACATGAACGAGATCAGCCCTGTTGAGCTCTGCCCTCCGACGTGGCATTTACGCAGTATGGGGAAGGAGAAAGGAGCTGCCATTTCTCCAGAGTTGATCGTGTACCTGGCATCCTGGTGGATACTTTGCCTTCATCATCTTATCCAATGCACACAATGTCATAGTAAGGTATGAGACTTCTTATTTTGTAGACAAGGCAGCAGGCATAGAGGAAGGTGACTAGCCAAGGCCACAGAGCTGGTAAACAAGTCAAACCCTGGGCTGTAAAGCCTCAGCTGCTCATTTTCCTTCCAAGTTGACCAAGTGGCATCCTCTAATGTTTTCTCTCTTTCTACCTCTTTAAAGTCTCCAGGTAAAACAAAGACAGTATTTGGTATGGCTAAAGTGGGAATCTACTTAGTTGTTCATGTTTGTTTTTCCTGTCCTGGGTAAAATAGGTTCCATCTTTTGTATCCCAGACAAAGGCCACCTCCTTGGGGAATATCTCATTCACCAGTGTGCCAAACTCCTTGGCTCTTAAAGCCTCAGATCATTTTATGTTTACAAATTTTATATTTGTATAAAGCCCACTCTGAATTTTTAGGGCCTGGTATCCAACAAAGGCTCAACAAATGCTGGCTGCTGTGATTCAGACTGACCTGAGCTAGGAGGTGTGGCAGTGAGCACAGTGAGACAGCAGGGTTCTTACTGGATTTAGTTGCTCCTTCCTCCTGCAGCCACCAGAATCAAGCGACACATCCAAATCTCAGTAGGGAAGAGGTAGACAGGTCCAAGTCAGGCGCAAGACCCAAGAGACACTTGCTGAGTTCCTACACTATTCCCAGAAAGTAAAATTTTCTGTTCCTCCATGCTCCATGCTGCCTGGAAACCCTCCAGCCCAGAGTCTTTCTTAGGTCTCAAGTGTCTTTCTTAGGTCTCTCCTCTGAATTAAATTAAATTTAATTAATAGCATCTGCCACTTATCAACCCTCCCCCCTTTTTACATATTATTAAATTCTTTTGCTATCCTTAAAATTATCCCGTGGAGTAATTTTGCAAACATTTTACATATGGGGAAACTGAGGATGGCTGAGGTTAAATAATGTGCTGAAATACACACTCTAGCAAGAGAAGGGATGCAAACCTTGGACCTCTGACTTAAAACGTTATGGTTTCCCCACTTGGGCACAAAGACCAGAGCTTATGCAATAACCTACTTAGTGCTTTGTAAAGAATACTGGCTCTCATTGAAGGGGATGAAAGACCTTTCCTAATGATAAAAGCCATCAGCACAAATTACATGCAAGAAACACCCTGAGAAGCAATTCAACAGGGAGGATATAGACAGGGCTTTTCTGCAACTACTTTGTGTCTAGCTAGTGATAACCTCCTGGGGTCAGTAAAAGCTTTCACTAATAATTCAAAAAGAAGAATTTCAAATTCCAACCAGACTGTAAACTTTACAGACTATAAATCTGTGAGCTTTAAAAATCTGTGGCTGGGAAATGGTTTTTCTAAAATATTTGCATCTCACATTGAAATCCTTCCATTCCTTACACTTGGACTTATTCTTCTTCATTTATTTAATCATTTGGGAAATATTTATTGAGTTTCTACTATGTGCCAAGCACAGTTCTAGGCACTTATCTCATTCTCTGCCTTCATTCATTTATTCTTCTGTAAAGTCATTCATTATTTTACTGTGTGTAAGACATGGAATTTCACTTGTTCTAATTTTTATTGAAATTTCTCTGGGATAGGTAGGGAAGGAAGGGAGAAACCTAGAGACAGTTTTTTCCCAACCAGCTCCAACAACCACCCCACTGGGGTGTTAGGTCTAAATGCAAAGAGCAGTGAAAGAAGTTGGGTTTTTCAGCCATGCATTTTACTGGCTACATGATGTGGGGAAATCATCTACCCCTTCAGAGCCTCAGTTTCACCATCTGCAAAACGGGGATCACACCACTTACTGCATAGACTGTGGAGGATCATATGGGAATTTAAGTAAAAGAGTCTAGCAAAGGGCCAAGCATGGCCAAAGCTCTCAGCACACAAGACTTTCAACAGGGTGATGACGTAAATCCTGAAGCAGCCTTCTTCCTGCCAACATCACCGGGCAGTGGCTCACAGAGGCATCTTGACAGCCTCAGGAAGCACATGATCTCCCCCAGTCACCTCAGGAAGGCTGCAAGGCAGGGTTACTTTAGGGCAAAAACAGTCCAACTGCAGCCTTTGTCTTTATCAGCCCGACTAGCAACACAGTCCTGAGGCACAAGGCAGTGACATTCCAATGCCCTGACGGGAACTCAAAGAAGGGGATTCTTGGAAGGAGATGAGGGTGGGAGGGGGCTCACCCACTTCTCTGAAGCTCTTTCTGCTTCCCTTGCATTTTCCCTTTTGGTAGTTGCCTCTGTTTCCAAGGCCTCTTCAGGAGAGGAGGAGAGCTGCTCTTGTTTTCTGCCTTTGTGATTCTGAGGAATAGCTGGGTCACGTAGGGGTAGGCAGGGGTGGGAGGACTGTGATCGCATCCCTGTGCCCCTCCCTGGGTGGTGTACTTCTAGCCTCACGGGAAACCCTGATGGAGGAAGGGGAACAAATGGTTTCCAGGGTGCATGGAGGCGGGCAAACTCCCAGATGTCTAGGATTGTTATAGACTGTGTCCCCA
>NW_007728504.1:300664-300890 GCF_000696425.1 Galeopterus variegatus
TTCAGGAGTGCTTGTTAGCTCTTCTTCTGCTCCAGGGATCTTCCCTCTCTTGACATCTTACGGATGTGAGGGCAGAAAGAATCAAGCTCCTGTAAAATATCTCTTCTTCCAGTGGCCTGTCAGCAACCCCAACCGAGTGAAGGCAGGAGACCTGGGTTCCTCCATGCTCTGCCATCGACTGGGATGATTCCTTTTCCCTCTCCAGATCAATATCTTCAACTGTGAA
>NW_007728505.1:0-678 GCF_000696425.1 Galeopterus variegatus
TTATAAAGAAAATGAAATTTATTGCTTACAGTTTCTGAGGCTGAGAAGTCCAAAGTCCATTCGGTGATGGTGACAGCAACCCAGGGGTCTTACATTGCAAGATGGTGGAAGCAGAGAGAACAGAGAGAGAGAGAGTGAGACAGACTCTGCTCTTCTTTTAAAGCCCTCAGAACCACGCCCCTGACCACCATTTCTAATCCATTCACTACTGCACGGTCCTATAATCCAATCACCTCTTCACGGCTCCACTTTTCAATTACCATAATAGGATCTCTTACCCTCTTAACAGTCACAGTGGGAGCTAAGTTTCTAGTACATAAAACCTGGGGAACACAATTCAAACTTTAGTGAGTTTTGGGGGGACATAATTCAATCCACTACATTCCGCCCCTGGCCCCTCAAAGCTCATGTCTTTTCACATGCTAATACACTCATTTCATTCCCAAAGTCTTAACCTCTTTCAACTCAAAAGTCCAAAGTTCAAAGTCCCATCTGTGAAATCAATACAAGTTACGTACTTCCAAGATACAATGGTGGGACAAACATAGGGTACATATTCCAGTTCCAAAAGGGAGAAGTAGACCAAAAGAAAGGAGTAACAGGTCCCAAACGAGTCTGAAACCCAGCAGGGCAGGCATTAAATCTCAAAGCTGGTGAATCAGGCACCTTGACTCCATG
>NW_007728505.1:1079-12384 GCF_000696425.1 Galeopterus variegatus
AATGAATTGTCATGAGCCTTCAATGAGCACATAAAGTATGTAGACTTGTGCTGGCCCGTAGTGAGCACACAGGCAATATAAGTGTTCTTGGGAGCAGGAGTGGGTGCTGGGGTGAGGCAAGGGGTCCTCTAAGGCAGGCGGGGTGGGGCTGGGGGTATTGCAGGGCTTCTCAGTGGTGACTGCGTATTGGAAGCACCCAGGAGACCTTAGCAATGAATTAATATCTGTGCCCGGGCCCTCTTCCTGACTTAAGTCAGGATCTCTCAGCGTGGACAGAACATCAGGACTGTGGAAACTCTCCAGGTGATTCTAATGTGCAGGCAGGGCTGAGAACCACCAGGCTGGACAATTTCAGAGAGGGTAGCAAGTCTGTGTGACAGGCAAAGCCCAAAGGGACACCATCAGGGAGTCCCAGCCAAGCAGGCTTCCTGAAGGAGGAGGCAGACAAGGTGAGGAAATCAAGTTAGAGGGCAGGTGGAGTGTCTGAGGCTAGGCGGTGGTTTGGAGGCCTAGGCACCCCCTCCTCTGTCTACCTGCTTCCCCACCCTCCTGGCCTCTGCAGCAGCATCAGCTCCTCTCTCTTGGGGCCCCTGTGCTCCAGCTGGTGCCCGCCTCATTAATAAAGGCAGATTGCAGCTCAGCTCATCCCCAGCACTCCTGATGGGGCCATTAATATTCTAGGGAAGATTAACTCCCCCTCTGCTCCCGCCCCTGCAGCTGCTGGGCCTTGCCTGACAGATGAGGGCCCCTGGCTCAGAAAGAGACACTGGAACCTCGGCAGGAGGCTGCCTGAGATGACCTCTGGAGATTAGGTATTTTCCAGCCTCTACCTGGCCCTTCCAGGTTTTACCTGTGAAAGTAGGAGAGCATGACTGAGAAAGAGAGAGAGCCAGAGCACTCGGGAGAGGCTGAGTGGAGCGCTGAGTGGGTGGGTGAAACCATATTCAGTCATGGGACTCTCGGATGGAATCTTAAGGGATCTAATTCAATCTTTTATTTGGTTTACAGAACGCAAGTGACTTACCTACTGTCACATGGCAGGAGTGGAACCCGGGACTAATGACTTCTGGCTAAGCAATCTTTGCATATTGAACTCCAGGCCTCCATGCCCTCCCTGGAGGCCTCCTGGCATGACAAGAATGGCCACATGGTCCTGTCCCATGGAGCTACCAGCAAGGCAGGGGCCTCAGTAAGCCCTGTCCTCCTCACTGTGGGGCCTTCACATGGATGTGATGCTGTCAGGGAGTAGGGAGCCAGGAGGTGCTGCCTCAGGACTATTAGGCCTCATGGCTAGGTTAAGCAACTTTCCCCCCTTCTCTCCCTCCACTTTCCCTTTTCTGCTCCAGGAACTGAGCAGTGAAATTCCTCTCCTGGGAAGGGGTAAATATAACCATTATCATCAAAGGAACAACTTGTGGGCTTTGGCAGCAGGCTTTGGGCTGGAGTGATTTGCACCGATATAGTATCAACACTAATTAGAAGCCTATGCCCTAACTGGCCAGGTGTCATCAGACTACAAGGACTGTGTCACCTTGCATACCACTGATTTCGAAATGGCCCATTACTCTGCCAGAACCCTCAAAGACTTATGAACCCCTGCTTTCCTTTGTTTGGGGGAACTGATCTGACTCAGTCTCCCCTCCATGTTGGTGGAATAAAGCCTCTTGGCTGAAATAGTGCCTGACTCAGGTCTCTCTCTCTCCCTTTTCTCCATCTCTCTGAACCTAACAAGGAACAGGGCCTGGCTCCTCCTCCACAAGTGGGGTCTGAAGGTGGCAGAGAAAGAGGAAAAGTGAGAGGCAGCAGAGAAGGAAATCCAACCCACAAAGATGCTCAAGACAAACCCCAACCTGGAATCCCACTGATTCTCTGCCAGTCTCCAGCTCCCTCCCTCACATACTGTCCTGTGTACACTGCACACAGCACATACACACAGCACACAAACCGTATATACCACACACACCACACACATACACTATGCACCTGCCCACACCCCACAGACTCAAGTGCACACAGTGTACACAGAACTCATCCATTCACAGGATTCTGATTAGCACTTAAAGTGATGGCTTCCATGATAATAAAAAATAAATATTTGGAAGCTGGCAAGAAGCAGAACATGTCCAGAAGCCTAGGTGGGAGCCAAGGGCAACAGGCCCCTGCACCCAGAAGTAGACATGAAGCAGAGTGCACCTGGGGGCCTACAAGGAGCCGAGGGCGGCAGCCCCTTCACTTGGAAGCAGGAGACATTACTTTTCTGATTTTCTTAACTCCTTAGATGCTGTCATTATTAGAGTGACTCTGATGGTTGATACCTTTTACATTTTTTATGACTTTAATTTTCTGGGAGATATCCACAGATTGACAATTTTATTACAACTTCTAGGACTTACCATTTTGGTAAGAGTTTTCCATGTGGCTCATCCAGAAGGATATTTTGAAAAGCTGACCAGAAAGCTGATTTCAGAAAACAAAAGGTGATACAAGAAGGATGGATTTGACCTGGACCTCACCACTTATATCACTGACTGTATCATCACCACGTTGTTTCCATCTTCTGGAAGTCTCTGTATAGGAATCCAGTTAAGCTGAACATCATTGTTTAAGAAGTTTGCTCAGAGGCAAGAAGCAGAGCATGCCTGGGGCCTGGATGGGGTTTGAGGGCAGCAGCCCCGTCCACCCAGAAGCAGGAGATTATTTTGCTGATTTAGTTAACTCCTTAGATGCTGTCATTATTTGGGGTGACTCTGCTAGTTCATATCATTTACATTTTTTATGACTTTAATTTTGGGGGAGATATCCCCAGCTATTAAAGATATGATTTACTTCTCTTAAGTTTTTTTTTTCTTTTCTCTTACTTTTTGCATTTTCTGTAGCTTTTATTCTCTATAATCTTTTTAACTCTGAAAGTTCTGATTCTGTACAAAATAAGCTGCTTGAAAATAAAATGTTTTCAACATAAATTTGCAGGGCCGGCCCGGTGGCGCACTCGGGAGAGTGTGGTGCTGATAACACCAAGGCCCCGGGTTCGGATCCCATATAGGGATGGCCAGTTCGCTCACTGGCTGAGCGTGGTGCTAACATAAATTTGCAGATAAATGTCCAATAAATAAGTAAGTATTTGTTCTTTGTCCTGGTTTCTGGCACAGAGCTGCTAAAACTCTTGGAATCTCGGTTCCGGTCAAGATGGTGGAATAGACGGTCCCCAGTGTCACTCTCTCCCACAAATCAACCAATTCACAACTACATAAAAAAGCAACAACAGCCAAGCTGGGGCCACTAGATCTCAAGGGAAGAGGAGGAGAAACCTACAGAGTGCATGAAGATGGGAGAAGCCACGATGAGAGAAAGAAAAAACTGCTCTGATCATTTCGTGCTATGGCCGCTTTAAGGCTGGAACTGCTGAGCACATGGAGCAGGAGCTGGCAAAAGCTGCAGCTCTGCCTTTGGATGGAGTTGCTTGGAGGTGGCAGGAGAGAAGAGGGCCTTGGTGGCCCCCAGGACAGCAAGACCACTAACACGGTTCCCGTGAACCCACATAGGAGTGAGGAGCCAAAACAGCTGAAAAAAGGGAGCCACTCAGAGGCTGGTGAGTCATCGCAAGGAACCAGCACACAGCTCGCCCCATGGGAAGTGTTTGCAGCATGGGGAGTGGGAGAGATGGGTCCACTGGGGGAGCACTGGGACACAGCAAGGACAGCTGATCTGCCTCCCAATCAGTGCAGGACCACTCAGAGGAGACTGGTCAGGAATATAGAATTGCATGGGGTGCAGTTTGATAAAAAGACAGACCCAGATCAGAGTTTCTACACAACCCAGGTGCATTGAGTATCTGGAGAGTTGGAAGTACCTATAAAGTCAACCATTATAACCTGTGCTGCACAAAAAACCTTCCCTAGGGAAGCGGCAGCAAAGCAGCAATTTAGCTCAACCACACAGCTCAAGTACTGGCTCCCACAGGAAGTTCCCCCACTTTAGAAGTAAGAAAAGGACACAAAAAAATTAGTTCTGGCTCAGACACACTGCTAGCACTTCGGGTCTGCCAGGGGACATGAGGCATGGAGCCAGGGACCAGAGCCCCCTCCCATAACCAGGCACACCACACCAGCACTTCAGGGCCTGCCTGGGGACCCAAGTGATGGAGCCAGGGATTGGATACCCCTCCCCTTAACCAGGCACACCATGCCAGGGGACCCAAGGCATGGATCTGAGGACTGGACCACCCTCCCACAACCAGGCATACCATGCCAGTGCCTTGGGGCCTGCCTGGGGACCTGAGGGATGGAGCCAGGGACTGGACCCCCCCCCTCCCACAACAAGGAACACCACCAGTGCCAAGGAGCATACCAAAAACATCACGTCTACGTGGGTGGCCCACCACAGCCACCACAATAACCATGGCTGTTGTGAAAGTGGCTAGATGCCACAACCACCACACAGATGGTCCACCAACCATTAGAGTGCATTGATACAAGGAGAGTCACAAGCAGAGATAAAGAAGAGGATGTCTCTCTCCAGAAAGCCCATTCCAGAGTGACAGAAGAAGCATCTGCTCTATGATAATATTGGGGTACCTGATCACACCTCCCAGCATTGGACAGATCATCTAGGCAACAAATCAACAGTGTAACCATTATTCTTTCAGAAGGAGAGAAGAAATCTAGGCTAATTAGAGGGGAGCGGGGAGGGTGAGGGGGACTGGGTGAGATTGGACAAGGGGCATAAAGAATAAGCATGATTTGTAAAAATATATATGCTAGTAATATTGATTTGATCAACGTATCTTAACATTGAATCCCCAAAATATGTATAATCAATTTTGATTCAATAAAAATTGAAAAACGAAAAACAAAAAAACCCTCTTGGAGTCCCAAAAGTGATAAGTGCCTTTTGTGCCTTTTGTATGCTAAAAAGATGACAGGTGGCTGAGGGCCCCTACATACCTTCAGGATGGGGGTTGGTCACCAGAAAAAGCAAGGCATGACTAGAGGGTTGGGAGTTTCAGCTCCACTCCCAACCTCTGGATAGAGGAGAGGGGCTGAAGATTGTGTCCAATCACCAATAGCTAATGATATAACCAATCACGTCTACATAATAAAGCCTCCATAAAAACCTCTAAATAATGGGGCTTGGGGAGCTTCTGGGTTACTGAACATGGGAAGGTGCTGGGAGAGTGGCATGCCCAGAGAGGACATGAAAGCTCTGTGCCCCTCCTCCCATACCTTTTCCTATGCATCTCTTCCATTTGGCTGTTCCTGAGTTATAGCATTAATAACAAACCAGTAATTGTAGGTAAAGTGCTATCCTGAGTTCTGTGAGCCATTCCAGCAAGTTACTGAACCTGAGGAGAGTTGTCGGAATTCCTTATTCATTGCATTTTGGTCAGAAATATTTGTGGTAACCTAGGACTTGCAACAAGCATCTGAAATGGGAGCAGTCTTGTGGGACTGAGCCCTTAATCGGTGGGGTCTGCACTAACTCTAGGTAGTTAGTGTGAGAATTGAATTGAATTGCAGGACAACCAACTGGTGTTTGGAGAACTGGTTGTTGAATGGAGAAAAAAATCCACACATTTGGTGTCAGAAGTGTTAGTAAAAATAGTCAGAACTCCCAAATGTGTGTCTCTCGTCCAGCTGCCCTCCAAGTTCCAGACTCCTATCTCTGTGAAAATAGGGCTCCCAATAAGCCATACCTCCTGGGAGTCATGCCCTGTGTACTTCCCTACTTTTGAACCTGGCCTGGCCTAAACTGTATGTCAGAAGTAATGATGTTGGAGGTAGGGTCTGGGGGACCTGATAGCCTCGACCTACCCTGTCGTCTCACCAAGTTCTTGACTCTGCCACAGAAAAGGATTCAAGGGCAGAGTCACAGTAGAATGTGAGAACAAGTTTAATATAATCAATAAGACATACAGTTTCCACAGACAGAGTGTGGCATAGATCCAGAGACTGAACAGGGCCCACACTAAGTTTAACACAAAAGTAAGTTCAGTACAGACATCAAGTCTAACACAAAAGCAAGAAAAACATACTTCAAGCTCAGTACAGAATGCAGGCTGGCTCAAGAGAGTGAGCAGCCACTTGCTGAAAGTAAGTTTGATGCAAAGTAAAGTATACACACTTCAGCCAGCAAAGAGTGGGTTGCCTCCAGGAAACTGAACAACCCTGCCTTTGGCTGGGATTTGGCTTTATTGTTCCTTTATCTAACGAATATTCAATTAAGGGGGTCCCAGTTATGTAACATTTAGTCTAGAACATGCTCAGTTGGTCCAAGAAGTATGATCATTGGTCAGACCCTATCACATGTACCAGGCATATTCAAGAATATTCTGTGTTCTTTATTGAGCATGCCCAGCTGCTGGATTTGTATAAGCCAGATCCCTGTGGTCTCATTTTCCCTGTGTTGGTGCTAAAAATAGGTCTAACTGGCAATAGTAACTTTCCTCCAGGGGCAGCCTAGAGGAGGGGGCCTGAGACCTCAGGGAGTGGCTTGAAACCCAAAGCTGTGTCTTGAAACCCGAGCCCTGGGAATCTGAGCACCTCCTATATCAGTAATGCTGTGTGACTCTGAAGGCTGGAGCATTAGAAGCCATGCAGCTCCCACCTGGGTCTCCTGGAATGCTCATGCATAGGACACTCCTCAAAATCTGGCCTCCAGGCTGTGAAAAGACTAGGTAGGGGCTCCTGTATACAGCCCCAGCTGAGTTCCCAGCCAGGACCACCAGCCAGCTGTCTGAGGGAACCATGTTGGAATCCAGCCCAGTAAAGCACTCAGATGATTCTTGACTCAGCTGCTACCTGACTATAACAGCATGTGAGAACTTTAGAAATGCCTAGTTGAGCCCAGAAAATCCACAAGAGAAGGTGTTGTGTGAAGCCACTAAGTTTTGGTGTGGTTGGTAATAGATGATCAAACAAAAGGACAGCCCAGGTGAGACTTAAGGCAGAACAGCTTGGACTTTGGGGAATCTTGGCTATGACACTTTTGTGGGTTGTCTTATGGGGCCACTGTCAGGAATAGGCTGGCGTTTCTCCTGAAGATAAATCAACGGTCACTCATACTGGGCACAGATGGATCTTGGCCAAGAAAAGTAGGACTTTGGACCCAGTCTTAGACCAGGGGTATTGGGATTAGATCTAGATGCATATAACAGAAAATCTTCAAATAGCAGTTGCTTACAATGAAAGTATGTTTCTCATTTGCACAATGTCCAGAGGTAGGTAGCTCAGGCTGATATGGCACTCTGGTGTTAGGGGCCCAGGCTCCAGGTCCACTGCTTTGCAAACTCTAGGGGTATCCTTCACATTGTATTGTGACTGGCACCTCCTGGAACACACCATAGAATTCAACGTGAGAGGTGCCCAATATAGGTTACTGCCAGGCTTCTATCTTGTTTTTCTGTTGTGCGTGGCTTCCATTCCCAAGGTCACACCCTACTCCATGACCCAAGGTCACTGCTGGAGCTCTAGCCATTACATCTGCTTTCCAATTGTGAAGAAGGAGGCATGATGAAGCCACATCTCCTTCCTTTAAAGACATTTCTTGGAAATGACACTTTTGCTTATATCCCATTAGCCAGACTTAGTCATGTGACCACACCCATTTGTAAGCAAGGCTGGGAAATATGTTATTCTGGATGGGTACATGCCCTGCTCCAAATCAGGAGTTCATAGAGGACAGTGCATATTGGGGGACACTAGCAGACTCTATGGGAAGGGAATACTTGCTTTCTAGGTACAGGGATCAGTCCTGGATACCAAGGTATAGAGAGGTGGTGGGTGAGAGGCCCATGCCCATGGAAGGAACTGGGACAAGGCTGGGAGCAACATAGGGAGCTGGCCTCAGGAGAGCCCCTTTAGTGTTGTCATGTTACGGAATTATTTCCAAACCCTCAGGGACTTGTTAAAGCCACAGCTGGGACTGTACAGGAAAGTGGGGAATCAGGGAACAGTCTGTCACATGCTGGGAAAAAGAGATGAGAAAGAGAGTGGCCTCCTCAAAGGTCAGTCTGAGCCAAAGAGCCCTAGTGGGCAGCTCCTGAGGACACCCAAGTTCAGCAGTCCAGGTCCTCCCAGAAGCAGGGTTCTCTCTCCTGGGAATCTGCCATGGAGCCAATGGGCTCTCTCCATTGACACCTCAAAGCCAGTGTGTCCAAAACAGAACACCTCCCACCTCCCTCCTTCCCCGACTCCACACCTGCTGTCCCCAGTCCTCAGTCTTCTCCCGTGTGTTCATCCATTCATCCAAGCCCAAGACACTGGAAACACACTACACGCCTCCGTCTCTCACCCGTCCCCAATCCAGTCACCAAGCCAGCCCCTCCACCCTCCTCTGGTCTTCCCTACACTAACCATTCTCTGCACAGTCCCAGATGCCCAGTTCTAATGCTCATTCTTGACCACACCCTGGCTAGCTCGAGAGCCCTCCAGTGCAAAGTCACAGCCCCCAAGACACAAGCCTCTCAGCTGTCACTGGCCCTACCCTCCTCACTTCAGCAACACCCAACTGCTTCTGGCCCCTTCGAGTCAGAGTCTTAATATGACACACATTATTGTTAGTCCTCAGAGCTTCCTGTGACAAGGTGAAGTCAGTTCCCATTTTATAGTTGAAGAGACTGAGGCTCAGAGAGATTAGAATCTTGCCCAACATCTCAGAGACTGACCCAAATTCAAACCTAGGTCAGCCTTCCTCTGAAGTCAGTGCTGTCTCCTGCAGCTGTGCCCTGAATGGCCAATCTCTGTTCATGTCACATACATCCATAGTCTCTCACGTTCACCATCACACATAGCCCAAGGCACATACTGTCCTTCCCTTGGGCCATCATTCTCTTTGAGACTCCTTTCTATATTCTTGCAGGTGGCTCAATGTAAAGAATCTTATCAATTTCTTCTTTTTTAAATTTTTAATTTTAATTTATCAATATACAATATAGTTGATTTTAGTATCCCTTTACCAATTCCTCCTTTCCCCCCATATCAACATCATATCCATTCACTTGTCTTGACAAGTTCAAAGAATTGTTGTGATTGTTGTGTCTTCTTCCCCCACATTCATTTGCATATTCACTTATTTTTATTAGCTCCCACAAATAAGTGAGAACATGTGGTATTTCTCTTTCTGTGCCTGGCTTATTTCACTTAATGTAATTTCCTCTAAGATTCAGCCTTTATGGGAAAAATGGTATGGAGTTTCCTTCAAACAATTACAGATAGATCTGCCATATGACCCAGCTATTCCACTGCTGGGTATGTACCCAAAGGAATGGAAATCATCATGTCAAAGGGATACCTGTACTCCCATGTTTATTGCAGTGCTTTTTACAATAGCTAAGACCTGGAACCAGCCTAAGTGTCCATCATCGGATGAGTGGATAAAGAAAATGTGGTATATCTACACAATGGAATACTACTCTCCTATAAAAAAGAATGAAATACTACCATTCACAGCAACAAGAATCACCAATTTCTTCTAACAGAATCAGCTCATCTAGCTAGCCAGCCTTTCCCCCTTTCTAGGCCTTGGGCCTTCACATGAGCTACAGCACTCCGGGTCTGCCCTACAGGGAACTTCTCCCCCATTCATTGCCTGGCTGGCTCCTTATCATCTGTTAGGTCTCAGCCTAAGTGTTACTTTCCCAGAGAATGTAAAATGGAAAGCAGGGTAGGTAGGCATCTTTTTAAAAAGTTAAACAAAAATTCACAATATAACCCAGCAATTCCACTCCTAGGAATTTATCCAATAGACATGAAAACACAACTTCACACAAGACTTGTGTGTGAATATTCCATTAGATAGATATACCACATTTTGTCTGTCTGTTCTTCAGTCACACATTGGGGTTGTTTCCACCTTTTGGCTATAATGCTGCTATAAACATTTGTTTTTAAGTTTTTGTGTGGACATGTTTTCATTCCTCTTGGGTATATACCTAAAAGTGGAATTGCTGTGTTATATGGTGATGAAGTTTAGATGTATTGTCCTCCCAGAACTTATGTGGAAATGTGATCCCCAATGTGGCAGTGTTGGAAGTTGAGTCATGGGAGTGGATCCCTCATAAGTGGATTGATGCTGTCCCAGGTGGGTGGGGGGGTTGTGGGGGAGTGAGTGAGTTTTCACTCTATTAGTTCCCACGAGAGCTGGTTGTTTAAAAGACCCTGGTACTTTCCTCTTTCGCTCTTGCTTCCTCTTGCCATGTGATCTGCTTGTACCCACCAGCTGCCTGTAGCTTCCTGCCATGAGTAGAAGCAGCCTGAGGCCCATGCCAGAGGCAGCTGTCCCAGAATCATGAGCTAAATAAAGTTCTGTTCTTTATTAATTACCCAATCTGAGGTATCCTGTTATAGCAACACAAAAATGGACTAATACATATGGCAACACTATGTTTCATCATTTGAAGAACTTCCAGGCTACTTTCCAAAGTGGCTGCATCATTTCACATTCCCACCAGCAGTGTAAGGGGTTTAGATCCCTCCACATCCTCACCAACACTTGTAAGACTTTTTTTTTATTTGGTGGCTGGCCTGTACAGAAATCCAAACCCGTGACCTTCAGGTTATAAGGCCGTGCTCTAACCAACCAAGCTAACTGGCCAGTCCCCTATGACCTTTTGATTCTAGCCATCCTCACGAATGTGAAGTGGGATTTCATTGTGGCTTTAATTTGCATTTTCTTTATGAGTAGTGATGCCAAGCACATTTTCATGTGTTTATCAGCCATTTATATATCTTCCTTGGAGAAATATCTATTAGATCTTTTGCCCATTAAAAAAATTTTTGGCTTTTTAATTACTGAGTTGTAAGAGTTCTTTATTCTAGATACAAGTCCCTTATCAGATATGTAATTTGCAAATATTTTCTCCCGTTCTGCTGGTTGTCTTTTCGCTTTCTTGATGGCATCTTTTGAGACACACAAATTTTTAATTTTCATTAAGTCCAATTTATTTTCTCTTTGCTGCTTATGCTTTTGGTGTCATATCTAAGAATCCATTGCCAAACCCAAGTTCATGAAGGTTTATCCTTGTGTTTTTTTCTAGGAGTTTTACAGGTTTAGCTCTTATATTTAGGTCGTTGACCCACTTTGAATTAATTTTTGTATGTAGTGTGAGATACAGACCCAGCTTAATTAATTCTTCACCATGTGGCTATCCAGTTGTTTCAGCACCAGTTGTTTGTTGGATACTATTCTCTCCCCATCACAATGTCTTGGCACCCTTACTGAAAATCAGTTGACACATGGTTTCCTTTTGGACTCTCAGTTCTATCTCATTGCTCTATAGGTCTATCCATTAATCTATAAGCCAGACCAC
>NW_007728505.1:13190-14743 GCF_000696425.1 Galeopterus variegatus
GGACTCTCAGTTCTATCTCATTGCTCTATAGGTCTATCCATTAATCTATAAGCCAGACCACACTGTTCTGATCACTGTTGCTTTTCTTTACCACATTGCATGGTACATTGTGGTTCAAATATTTGTTGAATGCTCAAAGCCTAACAACCAAAAGCCACCAGGAGAACACCTGTAAAGTTTATTTGGTTTGCTGCACAAGGGACAAGGCACCTCGGAGGACCTCCCAAGCATCTTGGAAAGCAGGGTTATGAGAGCAATCTCTTTGAGGGTTTGGGTTGGTGCTGAGTGATTTTGCAGAGAGGGTGGGGAAGAAGAGGCCAGTCTGGGGTTGGGTGCTTCCAAGAAGTGGGGAAATTTGGTAATAGGGATCTTAATTTTGTCTAGGAGGCAGGAGGATTAAAGTAGGGCTAGAGTTGTCACTGGTGGAGAAGCACTGGTCACTCAAAGAGTCTGCTCAGTCATTTTGTGGCCCTGGTGTGGCCTTGTCTGTGTGCTGTTTTGAGCATGATCTTTGTTCCTTTGGGAACTTCTTGATCTGATTGTCAGCAGGGCTGTTTTCCACTTTCTGGGAGTGAAGAAGTGGTCTCTGCTGTGGAAGAACTAGAGATTCAGTAGGCTAAGGAAGTTCCCACCCATCCTATGACATCTAATCAGAGGCTCGCTTAGGGGCCAACACATAGGCAGTTGGGGAAGGCAGGAGGTGCCCTCAGGGTTTGCTGGCCAGAGCCTCAACCACTAACTCACTGTATGGCTTGGGCTAGTCATTTTCCCTGCCTGGGCATCAGTTTCCTCATCTGTAATATAGGGAGATTGGATAGGCCTCCTTCCAGATCTTTATCCATGATCTAGCTCTCTCCTTGTGCCATTTCAGATAGAGGGACATCTCCAATGANGAAAAAATAGCAAGTGCTACCATCTATTGCAAGCATTGAATCAAAAAAGAAAGTATAGTATAATAAAAGATGACACTCTTAAATTTCCTATGTTCCCCTCATTTCTTGGACAAGGGCGAAAACTCTTGCTGGAAGGGACAATTGCTATTCTTACCTGTGTTTGGGAATGGCTGCTTTGGCTTACAGCATATGCTCTTATTAAAATGCAAATACTGTCTGAAGGCAAGCCTCAACTGGCCGCAAAGGAGTGAGGGACTCTTGAGGGGGAAGGGTAGCAGGCTGAAGTAGGGGCAGGAAGGACTAAGAGCTGGGCTCTGAACACCAGGGCTCCTGCACTTCTAACAACCCACGAGAGAAGGACCAGCACCCACGTCCCCAGGTGCATCTCAATGGCCTCCCTAATTGTGAGGCTTGACACAGGGATGTGGGAGAGTGTTGGGTAACTAGCGAAGCTCTAATCAAATGAACGCTGAACTAGAAATCTCCCCACTGGCCTTGAAGCTGAACCCTCGCAACATTTCCTTAGCTGCCACATTCTACTTCTAGTAATTTCCACCAAATGTTTGCCTGAAGCCTGTGAGACTCATGTGTGTGTGGTGTGTGTGTGTGTGGTGTGGTGTGTGTGTGTGTGTGTGTGTGTGTGTGTGTGTGTGTGTGTGT
>NW_007728505.1:15531-19033 GCF_000696425.1 Galeopterus variegatus
ACATTCTACTTCTAGTAATTTCCACCAAATGTTTGCCTGAAGCCTGTGAGACTCATGTGTGGTGTGTGTGTGTGTGTGTGTGTGTGTGTGTGTGTGTGAGAAAGAGATTCAAGCAACCACCATAGGTAGTTTTTGTGGAAGGGAGTAAGAAGTGGAGAGTAAGTTGTCCACCCCCAGAACAATGTGTGAGTCTGTTTTTCACCTCTTTTGGGTCACAGGACAACACATGGCATTGGGGGGGTTTACTCTGTTTGGACTGTAAAGAGTAACATTCAAAGAGTGGAACGCCCCTCCCCATTGTCTCAGGGCCTTGATATGCACTGTGCTACTATTCCTTTAAAAAGTGCTCCAGTGTCACCAGAGAGAACCAATCAGTGGACAAGGGGAGGAGCTACTTGGAGGCCTGACCACCAGTTGTGCCAACAAAGGAAGAGTCTGTAGGGACTCTCCAAGACTGACAGCCTCCTGAGGGGGGCTCAAATGCGGGCAAACCCATTTAAAGGTACAGTGTTCCAGATTGGCAGCCCAGGTGGTATAAAGAGTTCAGAGCCCCTGAACTGACCAATGCATCCCCAAAGTGGCTGCTATCCTCTGGAAGATGATAATTTGTTGGGAAAGACGAGTGATTTATCTATCTAATTGGGCTTTTATTTGCATTTTAAATCATGCTCTTTTGCTAAACTAATGGACCCCCTATTTATAGATGACTCCAACACAAAGTGACTACTAATTACTATAATTAATATCACGTTAAGGGCTTGCCAGCCAACTTCACAGCAACTTGTATCGCCTACTCATTTTCAATTAAGCCACATTGACAGGGAGAATACGTGGTTATTAAGAGCAGGCCCTGGGGTGTAATTACTGCTTGAGAAGGTCATTAAGCAACACCCCTGCAGGGCTGGCATCTTGGTGCCTGGGGCTGGGGGCCCAGATCCATGTCCTACCCGGGAGCCACAAAGGCTGTGTGCCCAAGGCTGCCAGGCAGATGGTGAGCCTGGCTCTGAGCTGCCTGGAGGTGGAGCAGATGATGTCAGGACACTCGAGCTGTGATGGGAGAGCCAGGCAGGGAGGCTGTGGGGCCATTCCTCCCTTTCCTGAAGACAGCAGTGTGGCAGCCAGCAGAGCTGACAGGAGAACTGCAGCCTCCCCCATGGCATTGGGTAGACATCTGTGGAGGCCCCCTCTGGGACAGGCAGGCAGTTGGCAGCAGCAACACGGGGGTGAGGAGAAGCCGGGGAGCCTGGGAGGGGGAAGAGACCGGAAGGTGAAGAAAAGCCATTCGAGAGTAAGAGAGGGCCCAGAAAGGGTGGATGGTGTTGGGGAGGTCAAGGAAAGCGTGCATTCCAGGACAGGGCGAGGGTGCTCTTATGACAGACTGTCCACTGGTTCTTCTCTACCTGGCGACCACAGCCTACCTGCCATGGACAAGGCATGGTCTAGTGTCCCCAGGGCCAGTGCCAGGGCCCAAGCAGGGGAAGGCCAGCAACCTGTGGGTCATAGGGCCAAGGTCCCATGGTGGGGGTGGGGGGTCCTAGGACAGGAGATGAAAAATCTCTGGCAGTAGAGTGCATGAGCTCCTGAGAGCTGATTGAGGACCTCCCTGACTCCATCCTGAGGGACAACGTTTATAGCTTGGAATAGGCCGTGGTGGAGGACTTAGACCACGGAATACTACCAACCTGCAAACATTACAAATTAGGGGTTTTTTTGCCCCCCAAAAGCTGGTTGTTAAACATTTCCTAGCACACTATTGTCCTGAGTCAGCCTGTCAGGGCAGTGTGCCCTGGGGGCTGCAGTGTAGGGCCTTGTTTGAATTTATTCCCTTAACACTTGACCCCGTGTACATGGAGTGTACATAGTAGGAACTCAACAGGTATTTACTGAGTTGAGTTCAATGGGAACCGAGAGGAAGTGAGCCACATGGTTAGCATGGGGGCTCAGGAATGGGGTGAGAGCCTGTGTTCACTAGAGGTTGTCCTGATTTGATACAAATCTGCAGGCCTGGACAGACATTCCCTCCCTGTCAGCCCCCAAGAAGCCCCCCTCTCACCAGCACCCACACCCAGCTGCCTCATCAAGGAGGGGGACTGGGCCTTGCTGGGCAATGGGCTCTGGAGCGCTGGAGGTAGGGAAGGCATTGGGCCCTCCAGGGGAGAACTGAGGTAGCCATGGGGGCAGGTGGGGAAGCCCAAACCAAGACTGTCAGCCCCCGCACCCCCAGAAGGATCTGCCTGCCACCCCTGCACTGACAAATCCTTCCCAGTTCTATCCTCGCTCCTCTGCCCTCGCCACCTCCATTTACTTGTTCCTTGGTGTCCTTGTCCTTTCCAAATAGCCTCTAGTGGCTTCCATATCTCTCCTCTACCATCTCTCATGGTAGGTCTTCATTGGGGGAGGAAGACAGGGCCTATAGTGCTGTGCATCAGGACCAGCTTTGTCTGCACAAAAATGACAGTGGCTTAAATAAGATGGAAGTTTCTCGGTCACCTTACCTTAGGAAATCGGGCTGATTCTTGGTGGTGCCGTGGCTGTCTGGTCCCTCTGCCATTCTCACAAGGTGCGTCCACCTCATGGCCTGCCCGACATGGCAGTGATCCCTTCTGCCTGCCTTCCGGCCAGGGGAGGAGCAAAGGGCGGGAAGAGGAGCATGCCCCTCCCATTGAGGCACTTCCCCAAACCACATGTGGCAACTGTTTGCCTGGCCAGTCACACGGCCACACCTGGCTGCGTGGGAAGACTGGGATTGTGCAGCCACTTAATTTCCAACTAAAGAGTAGGGTCCTCCTACTAAGAGAGGAGGGAAATGGGCTTGGAGGGACAAGAGCAGAATCTGTCAGGTGGTGACAGTGGTACCCGCTGATAAGATGGTCAGTGTTAACGAAGGTGGAAGACTCCTGATCACAAACAACCCCACAGTCCCTGCAGCTTCTGTCACAGGACGGGCCTGCAGTGTCTCAGGACAGGCCATGGGCGGCAGCCACCCAGAAGCAGGGTTCAGCCACACCACTCTCCCCACTTGCATCTGTGACACTCAGGGCTCGACTCCCAAAAGTCTAACAGCCCCCTCCCAATTACTTGATGGCCCCTCATTTTCCAGAAATCAGGACTTCTTGGACAGGTTCCCAGGAGCACTTCTGATGATGAAACCCAGGTAACTGCTTCTACCTGGCACTACAGGAGCCTGGTGACAGAATTTCTGGCTTTGCCCTGGGATGGTGGACTCACAGGGGGAAGGACCAGCCTCCACCCCTAGAGAGGGACGTGTCTGTGAGGGGTCTGAGCATGGGTTGGTGTAACCTGCGCTGAACAGCACTACAGGGAACTGCTTGCCCTTTGCACATTCCTTGGGGAAAGGTCCGAAAGGCTCCAAGATTCACTGCCCCTCCTGCTACCAACTGAAGGCTCATAATGAAGCCAGGACCTGGGTGGGGCTGGGAGACAGGAAGGTACAGCAAGTCACAGGGCTGGGATGGGGGAGGGAGATCCCTGACTCCAGATG
>NW_007728505.1:19210-22682 GCF_000696425.1 Galeopterus variegatus
AAGGACCAGCCTCCACCCCTAGAGAGGGACGTGTCTGTGATGGGTCTGAGCATGGGTTGGTGTAACCTGCGCTGAACAGCACTACAGGGAACTGCTTGCCCTTTGCACATTCCTTGGGGAAAGGTCCGAAAGGCTCCAAGATTCACTGCCCCTCCTGCTACCAACTGAAGGCTCATAATGAAGCCAGGACCTGGGTGGGGCTGGGAGACAGGAAGGTACAGCAAGTCACAGGGCTGGGATGGGGGAGGGAGATCCCTGACTCCAGATGCCCACCCAAGGCAGGCTCTGACAGGGCCAAAGGTGGCCCAAAGGAAAGCGAAAGTCTCGTTTTGCACTCCCCTTGTCCTTCACTTGCTTCCTAGTTGCGAGTGGCAGGATGGTTTGTTCCTAGCCATGGCCTCTGCACATGTGGCATGACTGGGAGGTTGGCGGGCTTCCAGGCCAGAACTGTTCCGAGCTTTTGGACGAGATACCCACATCATCATCTCTTCTTCAGTGACTCTGGGGCCCAACCTGTCCAACGAACAGGGCCTCTTCTGCCTAGAATCCATTCTCCACCCCCCCCACCCCTGCCTCAGTGAAGGCTACCACTGTGCACCTGGGTTCCCAGGCTAACAGTCTCTCTCTGTCTCTGTCCGTCTGCCTTTCTCCACCCCTTCGTCAGACTTTCAGCCTCGAGGGGTCTGTGTCTCAAGTCTCTTTCGGTCTCTACCACCATTTCCTGAGCTCAGGCCTCTATCATCCCTGCCTTTATCCTTGCAGTCGTCTCCTAACTGGCCTCTGCCCCAGCCCGGCCTGCACCACCTGCTTCCTCTCCAGCCGTGGCTGGTGCCCTCACTCAGCACTCCAGCTGAATTCCAGCGGGCTCCTAATTGTGCTGCTTGCTGCCCTCCCTGATCCTTTCAGTTGGCTTGCTCCTGTCCATCCTCGGGTCTTAGCTCTGACAGTTCTACCTCCCAGAAGTTGTCCCTGCCCATTGCTCCTCCTATGTGCTTCCCAATCCCTGTGCTGCCCCCACCTAAAACCCATGCACTATTCTGCTCTCTGCTGGATCCCCAGTAAGAGCCTAACCAACCTTCAGGCACTGGCAGGAATGCTGGTGAAGACACAACCCCATCCTTGACCTGAGGGGCCTTTGCGGGGAGGGAAGAAGGGACAGGGAGGCCTAGGGAGAAGCTGGCTGGAGGAGGCAGCTATATCAGGACATGGCTGGTGGGGGCACTGGCAGTAGTCCGGGCCCCTCCTTCTCTGTGACCATCTTCAGTGACTGCACGTGGGGATGGCCTGTGAGGCAGCCCTGCTGATGAGATGTAAGCAGAAGGCGCTAGCTCTGAAAGGGCCCCATCTGCCATTAGGCCTCTGTCCCTTCCCTTTAGGCATGGTGCCTAGAGGAACATAAGTATCTTGTGACCACAACGATGAAGGTGACATGCTAAGGATGGCAGAAAGATGGACAAGGTCCTGATGGTCTGGGTCCCAGCTCCAGACTGGCTACCTCTACATAGCAGGGAACACAGGTGTTATACCCAGTCCACTGGGCAAGACCCTTGGTGATACTACCCCCACCCCTCAGGTTCTGGCCGCCCACTGGGGACCTGAGGCATCTCCTCTCTCCACCTCCCACCTCCACACCTGAGCCATCATCCCTGCTCAGGAGACTCCACTCAGAAACACTCCTAGGCCGAGAGCCCAGTCAGGATGCATTTCCAGGCTCTTACAACCTTTTGTTATTTTATGTTTTAATCCTCAGTCTGAGTGGAGATTCCCTTAATCCTCCCCACCCATGGAGAGGGGGTTATTATGTTGCCTGATCTCTGACTTGGTCTGTCTGGCTCCCTACCCACCTTAATTGTGGCTGTCATGGAAACCCCCTACCCACAAGTCTTCTCCGCCTGAGGAGGCATTCCCGGCCCAGCCTCCAGGGCTCATCTGGACCTTGGGGCTGTAGGGTGTGAGAAGGGGCAACCAGGCCCAGGCCCCTGGAGTCCGAGCCCAGATGTGCATGTTTGGCTGATCCATCAATGACTTTTGGGACCAGCACTGTATTGCAGGGCACAGGACTTCTAGCCCAAGGCCTGGCAGGTCCCTGACCACGTTTGTGAGACTGGTTGGTATCAGCACTTTGCTCTCTCTCAACACTAATGACACTTCAAACACTTGGAAAGGACCAGGGAAGGCTGGTGGCCAAGAAAGCATCTTGGAGCTTGAAGTGCTAATCATCATCATCATCATAATAATAATAATAATGACAGTGGCTGGGGCAAGGCTGCAACATTTAATTGATACAAACCCTGAGCAGAGAAAATGAAATTTCTTTATTTGGTCTACAGCTTAAAAAAATATTGCCCAAATGCCCAATCTGGTTTAAAGCTAGTTTAGAAAGAGGGAAGCAACCCCTTAGAAGAGAGATAAAGATATCATCAGCTTCCCTGCCCTTCACCTGCCTTATTGTCCAATATTTCCTGAACTTTGAGGTGGTGGAAACCTGTGGGCTGGGGGGCAAATTTCAAAGTGCCTTCTCTTCCTTTGACTTCTTATTGTGTTGGCCATGTTGGGGATGTTGAGGTGGTAGTGATGACACAGTTACCTAGAAAAGAAATGGGGCTGTAACTGCTCATGCTAAAGCTGGAAAAGGTTGGGGGCAAGGCTCCATCCAAAATGCCCAAGACACCATGGCGGGGACAGAGTGGGATAGATAGCCTGCCTATTCCTGCACCTAATGCCAGGCCCCATCTTTAGGGACCCTGCCCTCCCCGCTGCCCATTGCTGGACTGGCCACTGTCCCCCATGGACTGTGACACTCCATAGGCTCACTGTACAAAGCACCACATGTCCCCCACCCTCAGAGCCCCCTCTGCACTGTCTGGCTTGCGAGAGCAGGCCCATGCCTGGGTAGGAGAACAGGACTGCACATTTTGATCCTTTCCCTTGCCTCTGGGGGTTCAGGCTAAAATGACTGGAGTTGCACCCCAGTCTGCAAATCTTTCAGTATGCCATCTGCCAGGGAGCAAGCAGTGGCTGGCTCAGGCCCAGAATTCATTCTCTCCAGGGCCCAGCAGGCCCTGTCTCCAGCAAGCCCTCTCACCAGCAGGCAGCTCCCCAGTGGCTCCTGAGATGAGAGTCAAGGAAGTTTGATATGGCGCTAACCCACAGAGACCTAGTGCTTTTCCATCTGTTGTCATCCACCCATTTATCCATTCAACAAATACTCACTGAGCACCCATCTATCTTGGCCCAGTTTTAGAAGCTGGAGGTAGAGCTGTGGTCAAGAATGACCAGAACCCTGCCTGCATGGAGCTTACCTTCCAGTTTTGCTTTGCCTTCCATGGATTTGTCACCCTTTTTCCCCTGGGTGATGGAGCCACCAAAGATTACTCAAAGCCCATCTCTTCTGAGCAGTGAGAAACCTCAAAAAGGGGTTAATCTCCCAGAACCCTCAACATAGAGGCATTCCTTCCATTTGGGAAATCAA
>NW_007728505.1:23920-27065 GCF_000696425.1 Galeopterus variegatus
AAAAAAAAAGAAAGAAAACGGAATGAACAGTGTGACAGGATAGCCTTGGGGGGTGGGAAATTGGAGCTGTGGGGCCTCAGAGAAGACTTTTCTGAGGGAACATCTAAGCTGATTGGAGGCATGAAGACAAGCCAGCAGAAGAAGAAAAAGTGTTTCAGGAGCAGCCAGACAGTTTCTGTTCTGGGAACTGATCTATTCCTCCTGGGGTCAATGGAACATAAGATCTCACTGGGAAAGAGCAGGAGACACCACGGAGGCCTCAGGGGAACAGAAGTGCAAGCCCACCCAAGCCCTGGCTAAAATCACATCTGAGGAGCTCCTCAGCCTCACTCTCCACTCTGCTCTGTACTCTCTGAGATGTAAGAAATTTTAAGGATGACCTATTAATCCTCTCTTGTTCAGTTTAGTTTAGCCCATATTCACTAGCCACCTGGCTGGGCCTTGTCTCCAGCCACCCCAGAGCCTGGCTGTAGACCTCCTTCCTTCTCTCCCTACAACTCCTGTCCTCAACTCTGTTCTCTGACTGGGCTGGCAGGGATGAGGACGGATTATGGGTTGCACGGTCCCATATGCAAAGCAGTAACTTCAAAGCCCAGCCCGCCCACTTTACACAACTTAGTCTGACTTAGGAAACCTCTGGGCCTGTCTCTTTGACTCAGTTCCCAAATCCACACCCTTCCAAAGCAGGCCTCTCCACTTCTTGGTCCCCCCACCCCACCCTTTGGGTTGACTGAGACTTCTCTACATTTCCTTGGTTGCTTGAAGACCTTATGCTCTGGGTCTGATCCCCCCATTGCCCTTAGAGAACTCATCTCTTCCACCCCTTCGGAGATGCCCACCATTATCCTGTCATTAGCTGTCGGAGCAAATGTCATTGCTGTCTCCAGCAGGTGCCAGGCTTATTCAGTAACCATTCTATACTGAGCCATCTGCCAACAATACATAGGCAGGCAGTTAATATGTGGGCCAGCTTCCCCGATCGCCACCAAAACTCTTCATTTATCCCCCAGGACAGGGTGGGGGAAGGGCAGGTGGCAGGGTCAGCCCTGTCCTCAAGAAGTTTATCATCATGCTAGAAAGAGAAAAGAATGCCTAAGAAACTCTTAGAAATTAGAACAGAGTGAAGCCCTAAATGGAGCACAACCAAGTGCTAAATAAAGGACGGGACGCAGACAATAAGTGCTGTCCGCTGTCAGAGGACTGGGGAAATGGTGGTGGGCTGGAGGAGAATAGCTCCAGGCAGGCCTTGAAGGGTGGGCAGAGAATCATAAGGAGAAGTGAGAAGCTGCAGATACCTGGGTGCCAAAGAAAACAAGCAAATCAGTGCCACAGAATGCTTTAATGATTCTATGGCATGAATCCCTAGGGATGGGTGGGGAGCGGGCTGTTTCCTGCTCTCCCCTGCGGCTTTTCTGAAGGTGAGTAGAGGATAGGCAGGAGAGGTCTAAGCAGCCTTTGCCTCTCTCTGGACTGTCAGTCCAAACCAGCTGAGGGCTGAGCAGCTCTACAAATGTTCAGTTTGCTGGGGATAAGGACGCAAGTGGGAAAGGCCCTGTAGGCGAGGAGCTTAGGTCATTTGGATCTGGGGCTATGCAGCAGGGAAAGAGGCAGTACATGTCCACCTTTGTGCCCAGGGAAGAGGCTCCTTCAGCCTGCCTAGGAGTGGGCTGACCATGGACTCTGTGGTACAGGTGGACAATTAGGAGCTGAAGCGAGGAGGGCAGGAGCTGGAGCCACAGCCACAGAGGAGCCCCCCCAAAGTAGGTACAAGGCAGCCCACAGAGCAGCAAAAGGATAGCTGCAGAAGAGAAGTTTCCATCAGATTGCTGATCATTTGCTCACATGTGGTCCAAAAGGGTAGCCGTCATCCCCCCGACTCCCTTCTCTGCTGCCAGAACTGCAAATCCTGCCCTCCCTCCCCATGGCCCTGCACGGCCTGCCCCTCCATGGAACACCATGCCCCAGCACAAATCTCCACATCTTGCCCTCTCTCGGTATGGTGGCGGCTTCTCCAGTCACTTCTGCATCACCCTTTCCATCTCCCCAGTTGCCTTTATCAATTTGCCCCTAGATTCCAGAATCTCCAATCTCCAGATCGATCCACACGCAGCAGCCAGCGCATGCTGGTGCCCTCTCTGCCTGCCCCAGGCTATTCCAGGCAGGGCCCCCATTACAGTCTATTCCTCCCACTCCACGCCTGCTAGAAGCCTTTGTTTAAAACCAGTATTTTCATCCTACAGCTCTCCTGCAGGTCTTAAATCCTCAGTTCCAATGCAGGACATGAGACATGGCAGGGCCTCTGCACGCAATGGACAAATGTCCCAAAGCTGTGGAGTGAGACTCAAATAGAATCAGGGCAGTTTTTCAACTAAAGTAGGAGAAAACGCCAATCAGTGTCAAACTGTACAAGGTTCTGATCGACATCAATCCCATGACAGTTAGTGGTCAGGGAGAAATATAAAGGGATTCAGAGAAAATAGGGGTGACAACAAAATTTACCTATCTAACCTGTCAGCTGCCAGGCCTGGGAAGTGCAGAAAAGCAGAGACAGAGTGCGTAACTCTTTCTATATGCATACCACAAATATAAAAATAAAACAGTGACTTGGAGTGGCTGCTGCAGAGTCTCAACAGAAGCAGGTAGAGGGATTGTGTGGCTGGCAAGTGATGAACGGCAGGCAGTTACTACAGACTAGAAATTCTACAGGAAGGAAGGAAACTGGAGGGGCCGTCCCACAGGCTGGTTAGGCAAACAGTTCCACCATACACAAAGGAACAAACAGTTGTAACATGACCACAATGGATGCGTTTTCAATGACTACATCTCATTGTCCTAATTGCCCTGAAATGTCCCAAAAGCTTTCTAGAACTTTATCTTTTCCTGCTGCACCACTTTTCTGGATATGCTTTATTTATATGCTATCCCCGTCTGTAGCCATTTCACCCCTCAGGATAAAATGTCCTTCTCTCTGCTCTGACGGCTGACTCTCATCAGCATGAGACGCAAAGGTGCAGCTCTTGGTTAAGATAAATGACTGCTTCCTCAGATACAGAGTTTTCAAATCCATAGAGGGAGGAAACCCATGGGGCTCCAAAATGACAGACCCCAGAGTAGGGTGGTGCTGAGGATCTCACACCCACATGAT
>NW_007728505.1:27632-28487 GCF_000696425.1 Galeopterus variegatus
CTGTTTAGAGAGCACAAAGCCTTGAAGAATATTTGAGAATTGGGGGGAAAAAACGTGCTGCAGAACAAAAAGACTAGGCCCATGACCGGATGGCACAGGCAGATAAATGCAAAGCCACTGATGGAGTTGGATTTGTTGTCCCTTACAAAACTCATGTGGGAATTTGATCCCCAGTGTGGCAGTGTTGGAAACTGATTGAGTCATGAGGGCGGATCCCTCATGAATGGATTAATGCTCTCCCTGGGGGAGAGGGGAGTAATGAGTGAGTTCTCGCTCTATTAGTTCCCATGATAGCTCATTGCTTAAAAAGACCCTGGCACCTTCTCTCTCTCTCTCTCTTGCTTCCTCTCTCGCCATGTGATCTGCTTGTACCCGCTGGCTGCCTGCCGCTTTCCGCCACGAGTAGAAGCAGCCTGAGGCCCATGCCAGATGCCACTGTCCCAGAATCGTAAGCCAAATAAATCTCTTTCCTTTATAAAACTACCCAGTGTCAGGTAGTTCTGTTATAGCAACACAAAACTGACTAAAACAGCCACCAAGGCCACCAGGGGCAGAACCCTGCTAAAAGAGAGGGCTGGAGAGCCGGGAGCCTCAGCTCCTCAGTACCCCCAAGGGGTTCCTCACAAACATCGAAAGCAGGAACTAAAGAATATTTGGGACTGTACAAGGGTTCCTTCAATGCTAGGAGGAGGGTGGACACACAGAACCCCAGACACACACATTTCATAAACTAATGACAGATGTCCATCCAGTCTGCCAATGGCACACAGAGGCGAGGGAGAAGGGCTGTTGACCACACTGTCCAAACCAGCCCTCTCGTGCCCAGAGCCTCACCATCCCAAGCCAGCTGCCGGG
>NW_007728505.1:28894-32251 GCF_000696425.1 Galeopterus variegatus
AGTCTGCCAATGGCACACAGAGGCGAGGGAGAAGGGCTGTTGACCACACTGTCCAAACCAGCCCTCTCGTGCCCAGAGCCTCACCATCCCAAGCCAGCTGCCGGGGAGCCGCAGGAGCCCTGGCCAGGAGGGACGCATCTACTGTTCTTGCCAGACTTGAGCGAACCCTGGTCACAGACATTGTACACACAGTGCTTTGAACAGAAGGTTCTACAGCCATCATATGTACTGTATTCGTCTGTTTATGTTGCTTAACAAACTACACGGAACTGGGTGATTTATAAAGAAAATGAAATTTACTCCTTACAATTTCTGAGGCTAGGAAGTCCAAAGTCCATCTGGTGGAGGTGACAGTGACCCAGGGTCTCATATTGCAAGATGGTGGAAGCAGAGAGAGCAGAGAGAAAGACAGAAACTTCTCTTCTCTTAAAGCCCTCAGAACCACGCCCCTGACCACCATTTCTAATCCATTCACTACTGCACGGTCCTACAATCCAATCACCTTTTCAAGGCTCCACCTTTCAATTACCACAATAGGATTTCCCACCCTCTTAACTGTCACAGTGGGGGCTAAGTTTCTAATATATAAAATTTGGGGGACACAATTCAAGTTTTGATGAGCTTTGGAGGGACATAATTCAATCCACTACAGGTACTATTGCTATTGTTAGTGCAATGCTATTTGTTAAACCCTCAAATTTTCTGTTCTGGCCCAGACATCTTAAGGCCTCAAGAATGTTTGCCCCAAAACCCCTCCCAGAGCTGTTGTGAGTCCACCAGGCACCTTTGGGCATATTAGAGAAAGATAGTGCCCTCTGGGTGGATCCAGGGCAACTGGCCCCTGCCTGGCCTGCCGAGTATGGCCGGGCTCTGCCCTTTGGGGGAGCATCTCATGCAGGGACCAACTTGCAGAGCTGCTGGTGGGAATTGGACACAAGGCTGGAGGATTTCAGAGGAGATGGCCTTTAGTATATATCATGTGGTGGGCCATCTGAATGGTGAGGGCAGGGAGATGAGGACAGAGGCGGAAGCTTCCTCACCTGAGCAGGGGTAAAGAAGAATCACTGCCACTTTGACAGCTGCCATTTCCGGCTGGCCAGGAGGTGGTCCAACATTTGTTGGAGGTTATCTCAGAAGCACTGGCCTTGAAGTCCAATGGAATTGATTCATGTTAGACATTCTTTTTTTTTTTTTTTTTTTTTTAAAGATGACCGGTAAGGGGATCTTAACCCCTGACTTGGTGTTGTCAGCACCACGCTCAGCCAGTGAGTGAACCGGCCATCCCTACATGGGATCCAAACCCGGGGCCTTGGTGTCATCAGCACCGCACTCTCCCGAGTGAGCCACGGGCCAGCCCCATAGACATTCTTTTTTTTAAAGTCAACTTTTGATGGAAGTAGAACAAACACACAGAAAAATGCACAGGTCATAAACGTCCAGGCCGATACATGTCACTGGCTGAATGGACCCATGTGACTAGCATCTAGGTCAACAAGCAAAATAGTACCAGCGTGCCCCCCCCCCCGGAACCCCTGTAGCTCTTTCTAGTGATCTCCGTCCCCCAGAGTAATTACTGTCTTGAAATCTAACCCCATGGATTACTTTTGCCTGCCTTTTGAACTTTACATAAATAATTGCAAATAATATCTAGCCCTTTTATGTATGACTTATTTTGCTCAACAGTTATGTTTTGAGCTGGATCATGCTGGTGCATGGAATTGTAGACTATTCCACTGTAGAAATATAACATGATTTATTTATCCATTATACTGTTAATGGGCATTCAGGCAGTTTAACTTTCTTTTTAATTGACTTTTGTTCTGATTACAAAGATAATCAAATAGTTATTGTAAAAAATGCTCCCATTTTCCAATCTCAAGGACAGCTAGGTCCTGGAGTCTAGTTGGGTTCTCAATACCCAGGTTTTACTTTCTTCCTTCACTGCTTGGAGTTTGATTGAGTTTGGATGTATTGTCCTCCCAGAACTCATATGGAAATTTGATCCCCAGTGTGACAGTTTGAGACATGTTGTGGATCCCTCATGAATGGATTAATGCTCTCCCTAGGTGGGGGGAGTAATGAGTGAGACTCTATTAGTTCCTGCGAGAGCTGGTTGTTTAAAAGACCGTGGCACCTCCCCCGCTGTCTCTTGCTTCCTCTCCCCACGGGATCTGTTTGTACCTGCCAGTTGTCTGCCACTTTCCACCATGAGCAGAAGCATCCTGAGTCCTGTGCCAGATGTAGCTGTCCCAGAATCATAGCCAAATAAACCTCTTTTTCTTATAAATTACCCAGTCTCAAGTATTCTGTTATAGCAACATAAACGGACTAATACAGAGCCCAAATTAATGAGTGTTTACTGCATTACATAGCTATGTGTCATTATATGAGTTTTGACAAAAAACGTCTTAAGACATCCCAATAACTGTCTTAGGCTCCAGAGACTCCATCTTGCAGTGAATTAGCTGTGAGTGTCAAACGCTCGCTTTTCTCAACCTGTGGTCTGCAAACCAAGCTGAGTGTGACACATTTTCAAACTGGAAAAATATTTCTGCTGAAAAAATTCATTGACATCCTATTTACATGCATGTGTAAAGCACTTTTCACTAGTTGGGGCACCAGAAAGGTGCATGGGGTTTCAGGGATGAATCCCTCATGAATGAATGGATTAATGCTCTCCCTGGGGCACGGGGGAGTAATGAGTGAGTTCTCACTCTGTTACTTCCTGCAAGAGCTGGTTGTTTAAAAAAGACCCTGTCACCTCCTCTCTCTCTCTTGCTTCCTCTCGCCATGTGATCTGCTTGTACCCACCAGCTGCCTGCCACTTTCTGCCAGGCATCCCAGCTGCTCTGGCTGGAGTGGCCCCAAGTGTGATTTGTGCAGCAGCTCTGGAGAGTAGAGGCCTGAAACCTCGATGGCGTCCACGTTGTGTTAAGTCTTCACGCTGGCAGGATATGAGAGCAGCGGAGGTGTGGCAGCCTCCATCCAGATTCCAGAGGATACATGGAAAAGCCTGAGGACCCAGGCAGAGACCTGCCACAGGGGTGGAGCCACCCCAGAGGCCGTCTACTAGAGCAACACGGAGCAGGAAAGTGGGGTCAGAGCCCCCAAAGGGAGCACCCACCAGGGAAATGTCTAGTAGAGCCAAGGCAGTAGGGCTGCCATCAGGACCCCAGAACTGCAGGGCCACTGGTAATGTGCAACACAGGCCTGGAAAAGCCACAGGCACCAGCGCAGCCCACTGGGCTGTGCCTGGCAGAGCTGTGGGAACAAGGATGCCTGACGCTTTGGGGGCTTAGATGCCCAATTGTGCCCAGGATGCAGGACTTGGAGTCAAAGATTATTTTGGAGCTTTAA